>NC_142109.1:32843269-32995000 GCF_056152115.1 Neolamprologus brichardi | reverse complement strand
TGCTTCAGCAGAATCATATAATAAAATGATAATGCTAAAAATGAGCCTAATGGGAGCCTCCTTAAATCTGCTGCATGCGTAGTGTTGTGTATAGCTTTCAGTACAGGAAGCGTTGGACGGCAGAGACGGATGCTTCAGCCTCGCAAACGACACACCTGAAAATAAAAACTCGTTCTAATGAGCGCGCCGTTGAGTGTGCGCCAACCTGTTGATCGTGTGTTTTTAATTGTTGTGCTAGGGCTTTGGTTTCTGTTTGCGAAGTTGTAATGGCACAGCTGGGGACGTTTAACTTTGCACCTTTATGGCATCTTGTCGTCGCTCCGAGCTGCCGTTTGCCCACTCTCAGCTGTGAGCAAGTGGTTGTGATGCAGAAAGAGGATTGCATCCAAACTTTCTGGAGGAATATTTGATCTCTTTCTGTACGTGGCTCCTCCTCCTTCCTCCACAAAGTTCTGCGCGGCGTTTCCCACCACCGCGGGGGCAGCCAGGTAGGCTCGTGCCACTGTGGCCAGCAGTGGGAACTGCACCGCCTTCGTCCTCCACCATTGCAGGGGCTCCACGCCCAACGAAGCACCTTTGTCAGCTCTGAAGACGGACATCTCCATATCGATAGACTCCTCCACAGAGCTCTGTCTGCTCCTGGGGGCGGAGCAGAACAGGTCTCCCAGCAGGAACTCCATACCTGACAGCCCACCCTGAGAGCCCGGGTCTCCTGGCTCGCTGTCCTCCACGTCGCTCTCATCGTCTTCATCGAAAAGCTCTCTGAAGTTGATGGGGCGGGACTCTTTGAGGCGTTTACTCCTGCGCAAGAAGTCGCTCTCTGACTCTGGTGACCCGGGGGAGGGGCTTCTCTTCCTCTCGCTGTTCTTCTTACCTCGACTCCGCTTCTTGTCCTCCTTTGCAATCCTCACGGCCTCTTTCTTCAGCCAATCAAAAGTCTCCGTCCGCTCCTAGAAAACACAAGAAACCACAAATAAATAAAAAAAAAAAACAAGAATGTAAACCTCTCTGTCGTATCAGAAACTTAACATCATAATGTTTTAACTGAAAATGTGTTGTGTTAGAGATAAACCGTGACTCCACCCTGAAACCCTCTAGCTATCCAACTCCAAATCCACAGAAGTGAAAGACCTTTGTGTGGACAGTAGGGATGGGTACCGGTATCCGGTGCCATCATGGCACCGGTTCTGACATAGACGGTAGTAACCAGACCGAAAAGCAGCGCACATTTCGGTGCTTTATTTCCCTGAGATGTCATACACTTTGAATGCTAGCCAATCATTTTATGTTTCCGAGGATAGTAGGCGGGTCCAGGTACGTACGTTCTTTTAGAGCAGAGCTACAGATTAAAAGTGCCCAAGGCGAAGCGGCCAAAAGTCTGGCTGTACTTCACAGCAAAAGATGCAAACTCAGCAGCTGCAACAAGTGCTTTAAGGTGATACTGTGATACTGTCAAAGGAGGTAACACCTCAAATCGGATGAAACACCTGGCGACGCATAGCGTTTTTTTTAAAGCCGAAAAATGCGCCGTATTTGATAGCTTGCTGCGAGACCTCACACCGAGCGTGTCTACTGCAGGTGTGGTGCCTTTTATCGGACCCGGAGTTAGCAACATCCCCCAAAAACCCGAAGATTAGAGTCCTTGCCCCTAGCCCTGCCAGTGTAGCAGAAATGATCACGGCAGCAGCAGCCGTTCTTCTCTGCGTGAGTAGCTTAATGTTGTTCGTGTGTAATTTACGTTGAGTAGGCTAACCACGTTATTACATTAATGCATGTAAGGTGAACTAGCAAACACCATCGTAGCTACATGCGGCTGTCTTCTTGTTTGATGGCAGATACTCCCTTCACCCTGGCCAAAAAGGCTAAAATGACCAAAGAAAAAGTGGAAAACAGCTAAACATGAGAGGTTTTTGGACAAAGTTTGTGTTTTTTCCATTGTTTAAGCACTGCTTCCAGCCAAGAGTGATACCATATATGCCCCATAGCTGCAGAAAAGGCTAACATTGTTATCTTTTTACAAAAAAACAGCTGAACATGAGAGGTTTTTGGACCAATTTTGTGTTCTCCATTCTTTAAGCACCGGCACCGTTTCAAAAGTACTGGTTTGGCACCGGTATCGGATAAAACCTAAACGATACCCATCCCTAGTAGACAGATTTGTTTGCTTCCACTTTTTTATTTTATCTTTAACTTTTTGGTAAATTCTGTTTATTAAAGTCAATTTAATAATAAAAGGAAAACATGTTAGACATAAAAACAAATTGGAAGTTGGCGGTCGATACACTGCTATACAGCGTTTCTGCTAAATGTCTCATTAAATATCAAAATCAGCTATTCTTAATATGATTTATAGAGAGTGCTATAGCTGTTTTAAGGCACTCTTTTCCCTGCGTGCCAGCTTTCCGACTCACCTTCTCCTCCATGAAGCCCAGTCCGTGGAACTGGGGGTCGAGGGAGCACGCCACGCTCAGGACTCTGTTCACAGCAGCGTTGTCATAACAGCGCGCCAAGCTCCGCCTCATCATCCTCTTTACCTCCTTTAAGATGGACGACGAATCGCACGGCCGGGACACGAGGTGCCGTGAGAGCAAGCCAGTGAGGATGGGTTTGACGAGGGACAGTCGGGGGAACGCCTCCTTGGCGAGAGTCCGGCACGCCACGTCCAGAGGTTTGAGGACTGAGCAGAGCTCCTCCAGAACCTTCCATTCAGAGCGCAAAGACGTTACACCTGCAGAGGATGTGTTGGAGGTGGAATTGGCGTGGGAGCTGCCACTTGAACTGGACTCTGAAGCACAATCTTCTTTGGACAAACCCTCGCCTTTTATTTCTTTAATCACACAGCAAAAGAGGCTTTTGTGTCTGATGAGCATGCTCAGTAAAGTGTAAAGGTTATTCCAGGTTGGCTGGCTGTGTGCCCACGACGCAAGTCTGGCACGCTCCTGTTTCGTCAGACCTTTGAGGAGGTTCTGGGTATGAGGCTGGTATGAGCATTTATTCTGAGCAACTGGTAAGAACAGGGTGGAGAGAAAACTCTGGAACTGGCTGAGAGTTTTGGAGACGACGGGATGTGACATCACTTCCTCCACACAGTCTTGCACGGCTCTGAAGAAACAAGGAACAGACGGAAGTCCTTCACTACTGTCAGCGTGCTCCGGCTCCCCGGGCGACACAGAGTCTTCCCTCTCTAGGAACGTTGTTGAGTTCGGGTGGGAGGCGCTTCCTGCGACCTCTGCCCCCTTCTTGCTCTTTACTGGCTGTGTCCTCATCTTGTTCCTTATCTCGCATCCCAGCAACATCAGATTAGGCTGGGAGATTCCCCACTCGTGCGCCATCGCCTTCACCTGGGCTTCCACCGTTCGGACGGCGTGCTCTTCCCCACCACTCTCTGTCAGCCGCCGGGTCGCCAAAGCAACGTTCTGAAAGCTAAAGCTACTGTCTACGTAGTGCGCCCAGAGCGTGAGGTACCTCTCAGTGTTTCCCTGCCAGTTGTGGAGCCAAACCTCTACGCTCAACGTCACAAAGTAAGGAACTTCCTTCTGACTGCTGGAAGCTCGCCCACGTCTCCTGTGCTCGAACTCAATGGGAGCAGTGTAGTCCCTAACCTCCTCGCTCTCTCCGCTCTCACTTTTCCTCCTGAGCAGCCGAGCCAGGCTCGCCTTGCCTCGGGCGTGGTGGTCCGTCAGCAGGCTCTCGAGCTGACAGGACAACGGCAGCTCCTTGTAATTAGGCAGCAGCGCGAGAATCAGCTTTCTGAAGCCTTCGCCTTCCACGAGAGACGGCGGCTGGAGGTCCACGATAAGAAAGTTGGCGATAGCATCGGTCACTTGAGTGGACGCAACCAAGGGGAGAGTGCTGATGAGACCGCTGGTAAGTGTGAGCGGCTGAGAGCGTTGTTGACCTGTTTTTGTGAAAAAGCAGCTTTTAAATAGGAAATTAAAACAGAATTAAATTCCTTTCTGTTCTATAACAAACAAGAGGTAAGTAACTGAAACTGCATATTTGATAAAAGCAACAGTTTTCTAACTCACAGATTTTGCACGATAACAAAATACGTTGAGGAAAATGATCTTTTCTATGAGTCCCACTGATTTAGGTGGGATCAAGTCAAAGTGTGGTCAAAATACAATCCCTACAAAATAGATAAGGACATGATTGAATGCACCCATTCATCTGTCCAACATGATGAATCCCCATGACGTTTATTAATGAAATTTCCCCCAGAGATTCTGCATCACTTACTCTTTCTTTTAACCTAATAACGTCTGACACTGTGCATTGCAAACAGGAAGTAGAGAGTTACCCAGTGTGAGACTGCGGTCCTTCTCTTTCAGCTTGAAGTGGTGTTTGTTGGTCAGGTGGTTTTGGAGATCTGGCACGCCTCCCGCACAGCTCACGTGCTCCATGCACAGCTTGCACACAGCGGTGTTTCGGTCCAGAGGCCGACCGGTGGGGTCGGGCTCGAGTCCAAAGAAGTACCACGGGCTGTTCTGGATGGCGTTGGGGTTGCTCAGCAGTTTCTCAGTTCCGGGCAGAAAATCGTACTTTTCTATCGTGTGAGGAGACGGGAAGGAGATGACGGAGGTGGAGACGAAGGAGGAGCCGGTGATCATGCTGCCCGGGTCGCTGACGGCATCTGAGCTCGACATCGTCGTCACGTCGCTTATGACGGGCATGGGGCTCTGTGATTGGCTGTGATCTGACCAAAAGGAAGTGCTGCTCGGCTCCGGGAGGGTGACCAACTGAATGTCCTGCAGGAGGCGCAGAGCCGTCTCCTTGTCTCCAACTTCACATTTCACGTTGTCACCTGTGCATCACCAACAAAGACAAAGGTATCAGGCACCTTTACAGAGCTGCCTCTCAGTCTGCACTGCATTAAAAACTGGGACAGAGCTCACCCATCCCCAGGCCCAGAAGGGTGGCATAATCCTTGCCGATCCAGACCCGGAGCTCTGCTCCCTCCGAGATGGGCTGGGAAACCCTGTAGTAGATACGACGGTAAAACTGGAAAACGTCCAGGTTGTGCTCTTCCTCACTGCTGGTATATCTGACATACCTGAAACACACAACAAATGCGTGAAGTCTGCAACTACATCAGAAGATAAAAATAAGCAAATAAAAACGGCCCACCTCATCCAGTTAGATTTGTTTTCATCAGAAGCGTCCACGTAGATAAAAGCAGCGTCGTCTCTGATCTAAAAACACAAAAAGCCCATCTTTGTGTTAACATGTGGCCAATAGGAAACAACCCAAAGATTAAACTTTTAAAGCACAAAAAAGGATTCTTTACACACAGCTTTTGTCATTGTTGTTTTCTTCCCAGTCATTCTGCTACAAGAACAACTTCTATCAAAATAAAATTAAATCTTGTAATTCTTTATTTAAAGACAACCAGAGATGGGCAGTAACGCGTTACTTGTAATTACAGTAACGCGTTACCCGATTACTTTTTTCAAGTAACGAGTAAAGTAAGGGATTACTATTGCAAAAACGGTAATTAGATTACCGTTACTTTCCCGTAGGAATGCTGCGTTACTGCGTTACTAAAACTGTGATTTTTTTGCGAGAATGTCTCATGACAGTGACGTAAGCGAGTGCGACGTTCGTGACAACAGCTGTGTGCAGATCAACAATGGATCATATATCGAGTGCAGAGAGAGTATGAGCGTGCAGCGTTTAAAGCGTGGAAGTACTGACCTTACTTTGAGTTTGATTCCATAAAAAGTGACAAAAACATTAGTGTCGTTGTGCGTGAGAAGAAAACTTCTTTTTACAGCGAAAAAAACCCTAAACTTCCAAGCAAGCACCGAGTAGCTACGACGTAATGGGAAACTCACAGAGAAACTGCCGTATCCTTCCACTGACCGCCGCGGCACACCTGCACCAGGGTAAACCTCCGCCTACCCACTCCTGCTTTCCAGGTGAAAATAGAGCAACAGAACCGCTAGTCTTTGACTTTATTTATTTTCTGCTTTGTTTTACTTGCATCTATTTGAAAGACTGAGTGTAAACACAAAAAAAATTATTTTATTTTATGTGCTGGAATGTGCAGAAAATAGGTTTAAATATTAAACTAATTTCTTCCAGTCAGTGAATGCTGCATATAATTAAATTTTTGCTTGATGCATAAAGTTAAAAGATTAAAACTAATAAAACAAGTTAAAAAAAAAGATACTTTTTCATCTGATTACATTTTGTTTGATGGATTATGTAGAAAAAGTAGAATTGGGCTGTAAGATCTATCGCTTTATCACCTATTCAGGTTGTAAATCGTTTTTTTTTTAAAAGTAACTAAGTAATTAATTACTTTTGAAAATAAGTAATCAGTAAAGTAACGGGATTACTTTTTTGGGGAAGTAATCAGTAATTAGTTACTGATTACTTTTTTCAAGTAACTTGACCAACACTGAAGACAACAAAATATTTGCTTTATTTAAAGCAAAATACTTTGCTTTCCCTCTCAGTTTTCAGATGGCAACAGACTGATACGGGGTCCAATTCGCTGGTCAATTTCCCATTTTACTCCCCGTTATGTAATTTACAGAAACCATTGTTGATTAAGAGCTGAGGCTATGCTGGAATCTGTCCATACGGCCTCTTAAATCAACACGGCTTATAATTTATAACAAAAAAACTAAACATCCAAAAACTGTCTACACGATGCTGTGTGAACAAAAGTGATCGTTCATTTTACTCACAGCCCAGGCATATTTGAGGTTGGCTGGCATCTGTCCCTTGCACACTTCTCCTACAAAGGGTCCAAACATGACACCCTGCTGAAGGTGGCACTTGGCGTACACCTTCATCTCCCCAATCTGCTCCTCGCCCAAAGATCCGGATAGTCCAGACCCGAGGTCCCCACAGAGGCACAGGCAGGAAGGCAGCGACAGCGCCGCCCGGGAGGGGCCGCTGTGGAGCCACGGGTCTCCGGGCGGCAACACCGCATCTGGGACATAGTTCTGGTTGGAAGTAGGCTGGAGCGAGGGAACATCCTCAAAGAACTCTTCGTTGTTGAGATCCAAACCTGGAAAAAGAATATAATAGAGAAATAATGAAATAACAGAGATATTACTGAAAATTCAGGATTCATCTTCACGGAGCATAGTTCCACTTTCTCGGGTCGTTTTAAGCAACAGAATTCAGAAAGACAGGAAGCTGCTGTTACAGATGAGGGGAATAACACAATACAGACCAACTTTAATGTCTGGATTACAGGCAGCCACCAGTGCTAGCCCGCGGTCTCCTAGCAGATGCACATATGATATGTTTATTGTACAAATTTGAAAAGAAAAGGTGATTTTCAGAAACGTTGACCTCTGACCTTCAAGTCAAAGTCGCTGGGATTTAAACTCGATATTTAATAGATGCACCCATGGTATCAATTTGAAAGTTTTACCTCATTCTCGAGTTATCGTATTGACAAACTTGCGTGTCCGAACCACCCACCCGCCCACCGGGGTGACAGCAACGCTCCCGGCCACCAGGAAGAACACCAGTCACCATTAAATCTGTGTTCAGTACGTGAAGTGAGATCTTACCAATAATTTTGCAGATCAGGTCTACTTTTATTTAATCTTTCCCCCTCCTTTTAATCACTTTTCATTTTGTTCTCTTTATTTGGATTCGATGATCTTCAGTCAGATCACGCTGAGTGTTTTTTGTCTTGTCTTTTCCCACCAGCCCATCCTGAAGCCTGCAGAGTGAAATAAGCCTGTAAAGGCACTAAAAAAGAAATGCTGTCACCGGTGGCTCTTGCAGCATCAGGGTCGATCATAACAGAAGCTTTAAGTTTAACTTTCGAGGTGGTGTCTACTCAAACTATCATCACTGAAATAATGAAGCCACTGCACCGCTGCTGCAAAGACAGTGTGCTCACATGGACTTCTGACAGCAGTACCGACCTGTCAGGCCCTGAATCGCTCTGTGGTAATATCACGCTCTGCTGCTCACGGCTGCAGAGGAATGGGGTCAGGTGTCTTAATAAAATTGTATTTGAGTGATTCCCCAAACCTCGGCGTATCTGTGCACGCTGTGAGCCCGGGGCCACGCAGATGGTGGACAGTGTGACCGCAGTGTGATCGATTCTGGCTCGCATGATTGATGTTCACACGTGCAGGCCAACACTGAGCCCCATAATTAAGTCCTGCAGGGAGAGTCTAGCCATAACCTCTGAGCTGATTAACTCTGAGACGGGATGCTCAGAGTTTCCAGTTGCACAACAGCTGATCGCAGTTCAATACACTCTGCGCGTGCTCACCCCGAGTTATGAAAGAAAGCCATCATCAGTTGGTAAAGCAACAAGAAAATGAAGAACAGAGCCTCCATTTTAATCTGACAGAGCAAGGATTACGAACAGGACCAGGACAGTTATCTTCAAAAACATGAGAGGCGAAGAGACTCCTTTTAGTCAGTGTTATCCAATAAGTTGTCTTTTACCTAGATCGTTTTTTTAAATAGATAAAACTGACAGGGGCAAAATACAGGTAAAGCTGAAGATAACATGTGGATCAAACCGATCTGACACAGTTTAGTCATGCACCTCCAAAGCACTCTGCAACAGTCTTGAGCCGACAGTTTTTATATTGTGCTTCAAAGGAGGCAGATTGTGTAGTGAGTTACACATTCATCTATCAAGCAAGAGATCCCTGGTTTGAGCACAGGTGGAGACAAATCCCTTTGGGGTTGCATCTGGCATCAAAATCTGCAAACTCGAATACCCAGAGCTACATGCTGTGTCAGTAAGAGGGCAGCTGAAAGGAGCGTTTGGCCTAAAAGAAAAAGGTCTGATGAAGTGATGAAAGCAAGTTATAAAATGTTTGGATCAAATGTTTTCCAATATGTACAGAGGAGGTAAACACAGTGGAGGCTCTATCATGGCTCGGGGCTGCATTTCACTGAGTGATGTCATAAAAGTACCATTGGATTTTGATCCATCATGCAATACCATCTAAAAAGCATCTGAAGAATAAAGCTGCTGTCGGTGATTCCCAAACAAAGTGCTGTAAAAGTATATCTGGATAGAAAAGAACATAGTGGAACACCTCACCAGAGCCTGAACCTTAACATTACTGAAACAGTGAGAGAGGGGTCTATTTTTATTAGTATTTTTTCCTCATATGGGAGGTTTTTTGTTTTGTTTTTAGAGGGGCGGCTTAACACCTTTTAGAAAAATTGCTTGTGGGCAGTGGGAGTTACACGGAACACAAACGCAGTCTTTCTCAATGTGCATGAAACAGTGGTTATGGATACAAGCGGTTTATACTATGGCATCAACTGCGCATGTGTGACTGGATAGCTATTCGTCATTTATTGCAGGACTTCCTGATGTAAAAACACACCGCTGTGCGTAGAATATGGTAGTTTATTCGGCGCGTACGGTATAAAATAAATGCGCATTATCTGAGCCAAGTAGCATCCGGGTAATGATCGATCTGTTGTTTAGAAAAGCTACCAGATTGTGAGTGTGCACAGGCGCAGTACTAAACACACCCGGTTTGCAAGTTAACTGTAAAAAAGCTGCACAGTAAATCAGCGTCGGGGCTCAGGGACTATTTTGTTGTCACAGTACTAAAATGCAACTTTCAAGCAACCCCAGGTGAGCCATGTGAGCAGCCATGTCTGATCGGCTTTGCTGGGCTGGAAGCATGCAGGGTTCAGGCATGTGAGAAAATAAGTTAATGCATACTTTGAAATTCCACAAGTTTTCAATGAAGAAATAATTTTAGGTTTAAAAAAGATCACCTTGAGTGTCAAGTAAAGCTCCCGAGGTCGCGGAGGAAATGGTCTCAAAGAAATCAGCACGATGTCGCCTCTTCAGGTGGCTTCTTAAATTAGTAGTGTTTCCACCTTTTGCCAGCACTATTTTTCGGCACAGGCGACAAACGGCCTCACCGGTGTTTAAAGGTCGCCCCTTTTCATCCGCCTTTAAGCCAAAATACAGCCACACGATGGACTTGCTTCTGGGTTTACTGATAAGATCCATGTTTCTGTAGCTCTGCAGCCTGCAGCCCCGCTACCAGATCTGCGATGCATAGACAGGAAAACTACACCACCAGATTACATGCAACGCTCTTGTACTGCACAGATTCAGGTCAATGACGGCGAAAACCTTCTTTCTAAAAGTAAAAGCAGCAGATACCAATCAATATCTAAAAAGTTCCTGACTGCAGGCCTGTGTACGACACGTTGTTGGTTTGTTTTTAATAAATCACTTCCCTTCAAAGATGTGAAAAAAATCTCACAGCTCTCAGTTTGGTTTTAAAATGAGAAACCGGCCAAAGAGCGTCCACAGCTTTTGTTTAAACACACACAGAACTGCAGCCAGTGGGACCGCATGGCCTTCTACCTGCTCTATTTCTAGGCTTTTTACGTCTTTCTCTGTAGACTGACGACAGCACACTGCGACGGCCGAGTGTTGCCACATCTTGTTCTCAACACGCCGGCAAAAAACACCGACTGCTTATAAAGATAAACACAGTCTGATCCACAAACTTCGGAAAAGGTAAGGAGAAAAACAGCTATCAAAGCCAGCGTAAAGGTAAAAGTGTGTGTGTGTGTGTAAAGCGGGCAGCTGCACAAGGGTACCAGAAACCCAGGAGTCCTGAGGACCAGTGCTGCAGACATGGGCTATGCTTGACCTGATGCTGTCCTGCTACAGGATTTCTTTTTTACCTGATATTGCCATTGCATGCTACAAATTATCAAATGTTGACACACATAAAAAATAGAACTATCCATGTAATTTTATTTCATGTATTATGTTAGTACTTGTTAGATTCTGGAGCTTCTGATAAAAGGTAGACGTTTTATTTATATAGTGCCACAACAACAACAGTTGCCTCGTATGGTTAAGACCCTATAATAATACAGAGAAACCCCAACAATCAGATGACATATGAGCAAGCACTTTGGCGACAGTAGGTAGGAAAAACTCCCTTTAGACAGGAAGAAATGTCCAGCAGAACCAGGCTCAGGGAGGGCCAGTCATCTGGTTGGGGCTGAGGGGAGGGAGACAGGACAAAAAAACATGCTTTGGAAGAGAGCCAGAGATCAATAATAACTCATAATTATGTGCAGAGTGGTGTATAAACACACGGTGAGAGTAAAATATTTTTTTAATGGTTTGTGCAGAAGAGAAAAAAACTGAAATATGCACAAAGTTTACAGAGAAAACAAAGTTTTTCGCAAGATATTTCCTCTCATGCTATATTATGATGATGATGGTAGGAAGCACCATCACCTTGGTTCAAAATCGGCTATAAAGTGCTCAGCTAGGGTGAGATCTGGCGAAAGCTGCAGCATATGATTGACGGGTTGAAATAAAAACTGTTGTAGCTCACCAATGCCTTTATTGAAACCAGCTTTCTCTTGATTGGCTGATTTGAAAGCGGGTGGGTGGGGTTTCCTGACATGACCGTATTAGAAATATTGACTGTCCTTGTCATCACACAGAGCTGGGAATAGAAAAACCCACAGAAACCAAGCACTTTGACAGGTTTGAAGCCTTGTGGATTACAAGGGTCAGCTACACTTTTTTCAATATGAATACCCATCATGACAACAGATCCATCCATCTATTTTCTTCCTCTCTCTCGCTCTGTGTGTGTGTGTTAGGCCCCATTAGGCATTTAATATTACTCGGGCAAACTAAATGAGAGGCAGCAGAAACCCTACGTGAAACCGTAAAATCTGGCAACCCCAGCAGCTGTGGCCGGCCTCCCTGCCTGCGTTGGATGTTAGCTGTGGTCGATCTGACTGAACCCAAACATCACCCCCAAAGCGGGTACGCCAGGTAGGTAAGCACCATACCCCACTGCTGACAGTTGTAACGTTTAAATTTTGGGACCGGGGGCACACAATATTTTTTCTATTCACGTTTCAAACACTGACTTCGCCAAACTTGCTTTGTTTTCCTGGGGTTATTTTCTGGCGGCTAGCACTTAGCTGATATGTAGCTTCGAGCGTGCTGACGTCACCGGGTTGCCGTAGAGCTAGTAGCGATGGGGACACCGTTGCCCTGGCGACAGCGCTCATAAGTTATCGGCGATTGCTAGCTGCTGTATGAACTTTAACGCTGCAGAAAAAGCTTCAGGTGAAGGCTTTACTTAATAAACATATATCGTGGGTTAAATAACTTAGGATTTTGGACTGACTCCACCAGCCATTTTTTTTAAACAAGTAGCAGACAGTGGGGTAGCTGTTACCCCGACGACAGCACACACAAGTCATCCGTGCCAGCGAGCATCTGTTTGAAACGCTCCATATACGGCTCGGAGTGCCGCTAACACGCTCCAAAACGTAGTCACATATGGCTTCCTCACTGGTGCCCGACTTTTCATCGGTTATGGTGGTTCTGGAGCGTTTAAAGGAGCTGGACGAATACCTGAAAGAGGAGGAGGTACCGTTTGCACCTGAGGCCAGCCTCCACCTGATGGAGATAACGGCTGCTGTCAGCGAGCTGGAGGCAGACAGGCGTGCTGCTCGTGAACACTTGGAAGTGGAAAGCATAGAAAACAGCAAACTGAGACACCAGATCAACAACATGCGTGAACGAATGAGCAAGGAGATCATGGCTGATGTAGCAGCGGCGCGAGCATCGAATGCCGAGGAGATCCAGCAACTGTGCAAAGATCTCAGTGCAGTCTCTCAGCTCCAAGAAGAAGCTACGAAAATGCAGGAATCCCTTCTCAGCCAAAACAAGTCCCTGTACCTGGAGCGGGATCAGGCAAAGGCTAACCATGATACCACCATGGCTACTCTGAATGATCTACTTCCCCAAAAGTACAGCTCACAGATGCAGCTGAACATGACGTGGGAGAATATAGAGGAGCTGAAGTCCTGCATTGCTGGCGTCGAGCAGGACAGGTTAACCCTGGAGCAGAACATGAAGCTGGAGAGACAAGCCTCCTCCGTGAAAAGAAATGACCTCTTGAAAGAGGTGAGAAACGCTGAGGAGCAGACAGAGCAGCAAAACCACCTGAATAGGAGTAGCAGAAGAGAGCTGGATAGCATTACCAACAAGAAAGACAAAGCCCAGGGACGGCTGGATGAGCTGATGGATGAGTTGGGTAAGGTCAAGAACAACATACACAGACTGAATGTGTCACGGCACCATCATGAGGAGCAGCTGGAAGGGGAAGTCCAAAAGCAACGGGAGCTGAGGCAACAGAGGGATCTGCTGAAGGAGAAACTGCATGAGTTGGAGGAAGCCTTCAGCCTCACTGTGCAGAACTTGCAAGAGGAAATCGTCACAATGGACAGTAAAATAAAGGAGGGCAGCGCATCAAAACAGCATTTCGAGGCAGCGCTGACTCAGGTCTGTGAGGTGTTCAAGCATCGGCACACTAAAGAGAACTTGGTCAGGGCTGATTATCAGCAGGTCTCCCAGCAGCTGGAGTGGTCCAGGCTGAAGCTGGAGGAGCGTATTGCCTCCATCATCAAGTATGGCAGGGAGATCAAAGAGATGGAGAAGCAGATCAAAGAGCTCAAGGAAACTGATGTAATTGACAAGCGTCTCGTTGAGAGGAATCAGGAAGAGCTACGCAGCAACATGGATGCAGGAGAAAAGAATGTGGGCTGGCTTCAGGAGGAGAAAAGGCGACTCCTGCAGCTCCTGAAGGAGGCAAAGAGGAAACAGGAGGAGCATATTGAGAAAATGACATCTGACATCAGTAGTACCCAGAGAAGATATGAGGAGCTGCTTCAAAAAAAAGAAGCGCTCCTGAGGCAGGAGCCCAAGACCACTGATGCCAGCCTCCTGATGAGGCATGTGACCCGGTCCAAGGAGGAGTACGAAAGGATCGAGAGCCGGCAGCGCCAGGAGTTAAAGCAGCTCACCACTGACGTCGACAAGGTTGCTCAGAGTGTTAAGGAGAAGCAGAGGGAGGTGGAGGAGAAGGAAAAGATTCTGAAGAAGGTGGAGGCCGAGTGGAGCGATGAGCAGAACAGGCACCACAGGATGGAAGAGCTTCTCAATGAGCTGAGGAAGAGGAGGAGTGAGCTGGAGCTTTCAATTCAGGCACTGAAGGAGAAAACCAGTGAACTCCTTCAGCCCAAAGAGGAAATGAAGGCTGAGCTGGAGAGGCTGCAAACATGCCACATCAACACGCTCCACAGACAGGCATCTGAGCTGAGAGCCGTGGAGGTGGGCATCTACGACTGCGGTGTGAAACTGGAGCAAGTCACCGTGGAGAACAGCAGGCTGCAGTTCCATATCAGTCAGATGACGGAGGACATCGAAACAGCCAAACAGGAGGCGCACAAATACTGGCAGGAGGCTCAGAAGTTCAGGCAAGACACAGAGGCATTATGGGAAAGCTTACAGCAAGCCTGGGCTGAGGATTTAATGTTAACCCAGGACCACGAGAGCAGTGAAGGCGTCCTGTTCATGTCGATTAGTTCTCTGCTTGACCATCTGAAGAATCGGAAACAGCAGTTGGGAAACTTTAGCACGCTCCTTCACCAACAAATGCTCGACTTCAGCAAACGACTGGGAGACAAGACCACAGCGAAACTATGCAGCTGACTTTATCCAGGATGACAAGTGGACTGACTTCAGGATGTCAGCCTGCTGTCTGTGCACAGGCAACGTTTGAGCCTGATATTAACCTGTAATGTGGACAAAAAAAAGTTTGGTATAAGATGAAGATAGTTTGAAATACTTTTTTGTTGTGGTTGGTTCACTTTGTTTCTTGACACAGTTATCTGAAAAATGTTACCAGAGGTGGTGCTCGGTCCAATTTAAAACTGAACTTGTGGAGTTGATGAATTTTTGAAAGTGGTTTTTGTTTGCGAGATGGGCATAATTGCACTTCTCGTGCGCTTTCACAAATACAAATCATTTCCTGTGTGACTCCTACCAGCAGATGGCAGAATAGATCTGGCTTTTGATCAGCGTGACCTTTCGCCGCAGTTACAGGGTCAAACGCACACCCACTTGTACTTCCTCTCAACAAAAACAGACACACACATGTATCCAGAGGCATGTACTCAGAGGGTTAATACTGGTTTACTAAGATGGAACGAAAAACAAGGCTGCAGCTGCCAAAAAGTCAGTTTTAAGAGGAAGTTGTCATTTTATTCCAGTAAAGAAGGTAAGTCTCCAAAAAACCCAGAAGTAAACTTTACTTTGACCTAAGGTATCTGTAGCTTTGTGCTTTGGCTGGACCTTCGTTTATATTTAGACAGTTTTGTTCATGTTTTTAATATCTTTGGAGTTCTTTGTCTCTAAATATATCTGCTTATCTCGTGTTCAGGATTCTGTGTGTGGTGTATCTGATGCCACAATACAAGCTGTTCTTTTCTGAGATATTGCTTCACAGACGGTACATTTCATCACTACCTCAAACTGTTGTTGTCAAAAGTAAATCCTTTTTTAACGATTGGCTTCAGCTGAAGGACACACACGGCTCAAATGTAGTGTTATCAGTCATAACAAGATGTACAAAGACACAAACGCTGATGTTCTCATCTTACATTTAAGATATTTTATCGTTACTAAGGCAGGGGTGCTGAATTCAGTTTCACTAAAGGCCGTGTTTGTTAACATGTTTAAATGCATGTCGTACCTTTCTCAATGTGATTTGGTCCACATTAAACTTTGTTTAACTAAAAGGATTAAGAAAAGAAAACCAGGGTAACTGACAAGGAGCTTCCAACAGCTCAAAGGATGATCCTGAATTTGACAGACACTCATAGTTTTGCATCCTGATGTAAGAGCAAAGTCAGAACTCTCTGTTTTTGCTCTTACCCAGCCTCTTTCATAGCCCAGAACATGCCAGCTCACTAGTTGGAAAACAGAGCAAGCTAATAAGAGATCTCTGGTCACGTAGTTTCCCCGTAACTCACAGCCGAGCCTTCTGTCAAAAAAAGCACTGCAACTCTGAGAATGGAGTCTAGGAAACGCTGTGCTGCAGCTAAACGTCTCGCCTCAATTCAACAAATGGCCAAAGTCTCAATTTCCTGCCTGAACATCGAAATGTTGACACAATTGACCCAAATGTAAACAAAAAATGTTTCTGGGCTGTGACCACACGGCTCACTAAAGGCCCTCATTCCACCTCCATGCAATCTGTTTGTGACAGTTTGACCATAAACATGCACATGAGCAAGCTGGAGGTTGTTTCGCAGGCCTCTGGGAATGCTCTTCCTCCGTCTTCTCATCCCTCTGCTGGGCTGAAGCCCTGCTAAGCTATTGTCCAACTCTCCTTGTGTTACTGCCTGTCTCTTGGCATCTCCTGTGCTGAGAGACTCTCCAAGCCTGGTTGTGATGGCATGTGTGGATGTGCCATACCTGGGGACCTCCGATCCATTCAGACTACCTGTGTAACCTGAATGGATCGGAGGTAATGAAGAGGACAGAGCTGAGGAGAGAGTGATGGTCTGTGGTCACCAGCTGAACCATTCCCTACAGTAATTGGGGGTTGTCTCGGTGTCTCTCCAGCACCTGTTGTACTTTGCGAATCCAAAACAATGGCTCATGTTCCCTAACCTCTGGATATATCCATGAAATTTAAACTGACTTTGTGTTGATTTTTTTTACTAGAAATTTATAGTTTTTTAGATAATGTAATTTAAAAATGGCCCCTCATGAAATGATACTAGAAAAATGTATAAAAATACCCATGGGATGAGAGAAAGTTCAGAGTGGCTTAGCATAACACAGAGAGTTAAAAAGAGAAAACAAATGTTTCTCAGCTGGATAGACGTTAAAGCCTGCAGCAAAGTTATGTCTACGACACAAACTGTCAAACTGAAACGTCGAGCAGCTGATCTGCATACAGACTGCTTTCGTTTTAGCTTCTTTTTAAGACGCACTTCCCGTGTCAGACAAACTGCTGGTGGGTGCAGCCAGCTAAAAACATTCTTCTTGTGCATGTGGTTTTGATGAAGCACCTTTCTGTTATTTTAAGGTAAAAACAATGGGGAAAAAACTATTTATTAGTGAGGGCCTGTCAGACACATCCTTCAGGGGAATCCCCATCACTGGCCCAGACAGATCTAACAAGTTTCTATTGGCCCCGGGCCATCAGACTCTGTTATGTTGAACCTTTTAAATGTTTCCTAATTTAACTTAAAAGCAGCAGTGGCGCGTTCACATCACAAGATCACACACGTAGTTAAAGCTGTTTCAGCTCCTCTAAAAGGCACAAACTCATAAAATCCCCCTCAGAGAAATCTGACAAAGCAGCTGCCCTCAATATGGAAATGTCAATACACCACCAGAGGATCCAGTGACAACTCTCTGGCCCCTCCCTCCTGCCAACACTCGTGCACTTAGTCACAGATACACAGATTTACTACAGGTCGTCTACAGGATGTAGGTCATCCTGACCACACAGCGGCGTGCACGTGAATGCTCAGTGGTCTTAATGTTCGTGATTCTGCTACAGTTAAAAATGACTTCGTCTTTGTTAAAATCAGCTGTGATAAGCTTAAGGTATGGGTTGTGCATGGTCAGCGTGCAGGTATGAGTCAAGCTCTAAAATTAGATGTTTTGTTGTTGTTGTGGCTGATAAACTACAGCAAATGTGGTTTTGTGGGCTCACAGAACATCTGATGTGGTGTAGACAGCTACCAACTCGGGGAAGTATTTCTACTAGAAAAGAAGCGTGATGATTTTAATGTGCACCGAACTCCTGCTTCTGTAAACAGCTGCTCTGTAACAATGCAGCAGCCACAAAGTAGCAAAGATTCAACAGCAAAGTAACAGAGTGAATAAAATGTAGTTTGGAAAAATAACAAACAATAAATCTATAAAAAGATCAATAAAAGGTCTGTACATCCGGTGTTTACAATTTGCAAAGTACAGACGTTAGGTAACTATAGCTTACTATCCCTGCAAATCCCCGTCCTTTATATTATATTTGACTTTAAACTGAGTTATGTTTGGACATGTGTTAATTCCACACAATTTTACACCACATGTGGATATAGAAACCTCAGCTGGTCCTCTGAAACTGTCCATCTTCAGATTTAATGTAGCCCAACCGATTTCTACAAGATTCAAACTTTTTGATTATTAAAAACAAAAATTGTGTTCATGTGTGCTCAGTATGATTTGATTCCATGTGTTTACAGTCATTTTCCAGCACCGGTGTTTATCTGTTTGCGTTTAATATGAGGTGTTTCAAAATACTAGATCTGGTTCTTCCAGCTAAATCGCCGTCGTTCTAATGATTCTGTCGGATTTGTTTTTCCACTTTTCACCTAATTGCTTTTAGATGTTGATATGTTCTTAATGCTTTTGCACAGAAATATAAAATATACATCTGGTGTTCTGCATTGTAGTTATTAGCATCATCTGCCTGCAGACTGGTCATTTTATTAGTTGCAGCTGTCCGATGCAGTCTGGTGCAGATGCACTGCCATAGGTGCAGATGCACTGCCATAGGTGCAGATGCACTGCCATAGGTGCAGCTTTTCTTTCTATGCATTTGGCAGGTTGGAAAAATACAGGCTGCCACATAAAAAGTATCTAGAGACATTATATGAAGAGAAAACATTTGAAACCAGATTTATGTACCGATAAAAGTTCAGCAGATGCAGGTGAACAGCAGCAAAAACAGATCTACTTTTACTATTGAATATCTAGATGAATGCACAATTACACTTTGCGAAGTAAAGACGTTAGGTAAAGGTAAGAAGTGGACCAAACCACTGTGAGGTAGATGAGGGGGAGTCTATCTCTCAAAATTGAATAAATTGCTTTCCATCTGTTATTTTAGCTGAAAACTTTCTCTGTAGGTAATGTCATTTAATATTATATCAATAAATACTTACAGTGATGCAAAAAGGTGAGCCAGAACTCCTTAATCCCCCCCCCCCCCCCCCCCCCTTTTCATTGATGTGCCATTGCCAACCCCAGAGCTGCGCTTTTGCCCCAGCCCTGATCACTTGGTACCTTTCAGGGAGTGTCAGAAATATGTGGAGTAGCCGGTAATGTTGGCAACGCTCACTCACGTTTCTGCTTCTTTTGCTCATCCAGCTGATCTCGTTGTACTAAAGTGAAAAAAAGGTTTAAAAGACTTAAAATCGTCCGCTGCACCTGCTCTTTGTGCGTCTCCTGATAGATCCTGTGTATTACAAGTATAAGATCAGACGTGATCGTAGATATGAGAAATGAATACTGGGGGCGATTGTGGCTCAAGAGTTGGGAGGTCGCCTTGTAATCGGAAGGTTGCCGGTTCGAGCCCCGACTTGGACAGTCTTGGTCGTTGTGTCCTTGGGCAAGACACTTCACCCGTTGCCTACTGGTGGTGGTCAGAGGGCCTGGTGGCGCCAGTGTCCGGCAGCCTCGCCTCTGTCAGTGCGCCCCTGGGTGGCTGTGGCTACAATGTAGCTGCCATCACCAGTGTGTGAATGGGTGGATGACTGGTTGTGTAAAGTGCTTTGGGGTCCTTAGGAACTAGTAAAGCACTATACAAATACAGGCCATTTACAGGCCTGTATTTGTATAGGCCAGGGGAGTTTTATTTTTCCATGTTCAAAGAAATATTTGAGCATTTGACTGTTTTTGATTTCGAACATGTAAAAATAAATAAAATAGAATACATGGAAAACAGAAAAGCAAAGTAAAAAAATAAACTGCGTTTCCACAAACATCTCAAGATACCCCACACTTTACATGCTCGAAAAGAAGTAGGATGAATTAATAATTTACAAAGTGCATTGATACATATAATTGTTTATTTGTAGTGCTAAAAGTGACATTATATGAAGAATCGACCTGGCGCTCGGTGAACCAGTCAGTCGAAATCTCGCCCTGCACTTAAACAACCCAACAACAGAGAATTAATTGTAGAGGATCCATCGTGGTCAGGTCTGCGTAACGAATAGACTGTCTCTATTGTTACTGTAACATCCAAATAAGTGAACTCTCAACAGTGAAAAGATCACTTAACAGTCACTCCAATTTACTCCATTCTCTCAAATTGCACAAAGCACATTCAAATGAACATTGCAGCATTTAGTGCTTGTACAATATCCGCTCACACAGACAGAAAGCCCTTAGAAACAGCATAGAAAAAAGGGGCTTGTGTGAATGGGTGAATGAAGCAAGTTGTGTAAAGCAGTCCATTTACCAGATAAACCAGTGAATGTTATCTCGTGTAAGATCTGTAAATGCTTCAGCAGCCTGTTATTGTTTGTGTCTGAAAAGTTGATTGACAGGTTGGAAAACTAGAGCATGTGTGGAAAAAAACTGTCATAGCACTGCTGAATGGTTAATTATAGTCGTGTGTGTGTGTGTGTGTGCGTACATGCTGCTGTTGCAACAGCCAAAATGAGGAAGTTGTTACCACACGTTCACACGCTGTGCTCTCACAGAATGATTAGAAACTATTAACACAGTGTACTCGAGTGATAGGTGTTATGGTGTATCAGCGAGGATGAGTGCGGGTTATCGTGTTTTTGTGCGCCTCTATATTTAGTCGAGGGCCAAGTCGCCACTCAACAGGTTTGCCCCGCTCTCTCTCTCTCTCTCTTTGACTTTGTCGCTCTCTCCCTCCTCTCTCTGTCTCTCTCTCTCTGTCTGGCACATGACCTCTAATGCTCCATATGGTCCTCTGACGTCTGCGCTTCATAATTCCTCTTCCTCTCTCTCTCTCTGAGGCTTTATATGCAGCAGTGACAAGTCATAGTTATTTCCACACACAGACCGCACATCTGTCACTGTCTCCTGACACACTGCAGACGTTTAGCCTCCCGAGCGGACAGGCAGCACATCTGTTAGGTAGCATTAAAAAGAGCCATTAAGGACATTTAACTAAGGAGTACCGTGGACATTGCAGAGGAGCATAATGGAGACTCTGGGTAAGAAGAAGCTTTTTCTTTTGGGTGTTTTGGTCGTCAGTAGCTGTTATTTTAGTCTTATTAGAGAAGATGGAGTTTTTGGACATGTGATTTTTGCTACATACAAAAAAACTGTGGGGTTTAATTTAGTCAGCCTTGAAATAAATGTGTTTGTTTAAGCATATTTGACACATTTCTGTTCAGTAAGTAAACACAGAGTCTTTGCTTTACGCTTCTATGTGAAAAGTTACGTGGTCACCACTGCAAGAAAAGGACCCCGGCCTTGCTGTGTGACTGAATTAAAGCATTATTGCTACATATTAATAAATAATATACTAATATAAATTTTGACAGAATGAAGATGCTTGTTTAAACGTGCTGCTGTCAAAGGAGCTTGCAAAGAAAAGCGTCTGGACGTCTTCATAAAGACGTCCAGACGCTTTTCTTTGCAAGCTCCTTTGACTACGATGACCTGGATGACTGAGAACCTTCACAGACATAAACGTGCTGCTGTTCTCCGTCTGTTTCACGCCAGACTGCGCGGATCCTAAACATCCAGCTCCTTTTATAGTCACGTAGTTCTGGTCTCGGAGAGCTGAGAGGAAAAGTTGGATGTCAGAATTTTTACGTCGGAGCAGAGGTCAATCTGATCTCTGTGAAGCACTTTTTTGTCCGATTTAAGGAACTTGGAGTGCACGTATGGGCTCAAAATGTGGTCATAAATATTTTGTACTTGTAAAACGAGATTTGTATGTGTAAAAAGAATTTGTTCGTGCGTAGAAAAGATTTGTGTGTGGACCCTGCAAGTTACAAGTACGAATTTTGACCCTATTTTTCTTCCTTTCATCTGATTGGTCGATGTCATGTCCATCACAAATGTAACAATCCAATCAGAGAACAGTCGGAGGGGCACTTTTTTGAACATTTAGAGATGCGAGATTATTGCTTTTTGTGTTTGCACCTCTTTCAGTGTCTCTCGGTACAACATCTGCCCAATCTGAACCACTTTGGTTTCTGAAGTTGTTGCGCATAGATGCTGTTCATAACTAAAAGTTGTTTTCTGTGTTTAACATTTTTTGGGGGGGAAGCTTTTGTCACTTTTATACAATTTTTTGTCAACTTGGATATCTGCACTTCAGCTTCTCTCCTCTGCTCTGTTTCACCGATGAAACCCAAACGGCTCCTCTGAGAATCTGTCCCCAGCTCCACGTTTGTTTTCTTAGGTTTCCTGCGTGTGAAACACCGAGTCGCTGCTTGTTTCGCTCAAGCATAGAAACGTGCCAACAAGGTGCAAAGCCTTCTTTGGAAGGGTTCTTTTACTCTGAGTTCGTTAGCTGACTGTTTAATCCAGCTCAGTCTCTGACACACCCTGGGAAGCGCACGTGTTATTTTTAGGTTTAATGAGTTTGGTCACGCGTAAGCCGACAGATGCTGCTGAAGCAGAACAAAAGGCTGAGTCGCAGCTGTCACTTTGGGGGTTTGTTTCATCTGGACTGCTCCAGCTGTGATGGCTCGGTCCTTACACGACAACCTGAGCTGAAGCTCAACAAACGCTGGGAAAGAGCAGATTATTCTTTCCATAAAAGCACAGATGTGTGTTACCTTCAGTTTATACGTCATGTTAGAAATCACATGCTTCACTGTCGCTCTGATTTTCCTCCTCACCAGTGTATCCGATGGGTGGAGGGGCCACGAAGCTGTACAACGCTCTGACTCAGCCCCTCAGCAGCACCAGCTCTCTTCTCCCCTTCCCTTCTTCACACCTGAACCCCCAGCTACCTGCATTCACAAAGCTGGATCCAGATTTCTGCCCGGTAGGTTTTCTTCTTTTTCTTTTGTCTTCAGACTTTTTATTTCGAAGGTTTTCATCTAAATATTAAGTGTCGTCTCTCCTTCTGTCGATGGAGCAGGAGGGGTCCTCTCTGTGTCCCCCTGATGCAGAGGAGCTGCTTCGTCAGTGCGAGGAGGCCCTCAGGGACCGACCACCTCGCTTCGACAGGAAATTCGTTCACCTCGGCGATGGAGACGGCGCCCCCAGCAGTGTCATCAGGGTGATGCAGTGGAACATCCTGGCTCAAGGTAGAGTGCACTCACTAAGATGGACTGTAGTTTAGGATCCGTCTCTCCATCACTTCTGAGAAATTTAATATTCACACTTTCCGAGCTGTTTTGGTGGAACACAAAACACATGGTGGATAATGTTGTTAGTGAAGTCCGGTCTCCACTTCCTCCTGTCCTGCAGCTCTGGGCGAAGGACTCGACAATTTTGTCATGTGTCCTTTGGAGGCCCTCAGCTGGTCCCGCAGGAAGTACCTCATCGTGGAGGAAGTCCTCACCTACCGCCCCCACATCGTGTGCATGCAGGAAGTCGACCACTACTACGACACCTTGCAGCCGGTGCTGGCAGGTTTGGGTTACAGCAGCCACTTCTGCCCCAAGCCGTGGTCTCCGTGCCTGGGCGTTGAGGGCAACAACGGCCCTGACGGCTGCGCGCTGTTCTACGACGAGTCGCGCTTCGAGCTCCTCGACAGCGTCAACATACGACTCTCTGCCATGAGGATTCCAACCAATCAGGTGGGGAAAATAAATTTTCTCAGGTGTTGTATTTCTGGAGCTTTAGCCTTTTTGGGGAAAAATAAAACTACAACACTAACTCGCTGCTCTCTGATCGCAGGTTGCCATAGTGACCACGCTGCGCTGTCGGATCACGGGTAAATGCGTGTGCGTGGCCGTGACCCATCTGAAGGCTCGTTCTGGCTGGGAGTGGCTCCGCAGCACTCAGGGGTCAGACCTGCTTTGGCATCTCCAGAATGTGGTCCAGAAGCAGCCCGGCGACCCCGCCGCCGACATACCTCTGCTCATATGCGGGGATTTCAACGCAGTCCCAAATGAGGAGGTGTATCGGCGCTTCGCCACATCGCCTTTCGGCTTGGACTCGGCCTACAAGAAACTCAGCCGGGACGGTTTGACGGAGCCGGAGTACACCACGTGGAAGATTCGGCCCACGGGGGAGTGCTGCAGCACTCTGGACTACATCTGGTACACCAAGGACACGCTGAGAGTGGATGCCGTCTTGGACATGCCCACCGAGGAGGAGATCGGGCCAAACAGACTTCCGTCCTTTAGTTATCCGTCCGACCACCTCTCTCTGGTTTGCGACTTCAGCTTCAAGGAGGAGGAGTGGGAAGGAAACAACAAACCGGCACACCGGAAGTGATGACGCTGTGGAGTTGAGGTTAGCGCTTCCTCCTTCTCGCTTTATTGTGTGACCAGGAGGTCACATGTGAGTGATGAAGACAGTGTGCCAAAATATGGCCAAGACTTTAATGGGACACTGTGTACCTCTGCAGCACGAGATATTCCAGCTGCAGGTGTGCTTTACCTGTCGTCAGACTGCACTTTAAGAACTCAGTGTTGTGCTTCATGCTGCTGATGCACTACAGGACAGACATGGTCTGAGTATCACACATATGAGGTGGAATCAGGAGGTTTCTCACCTCTTAGCATCCCGCAGGCCACTCAGGGTAGATTTTCAGAAAACCGTGTTTCCCACTCTGGATCTGTCACCAATGACCTGATGGATGTTAGGAGATTAAAATGAGTGAATTTTTTCTATTTGTATTAAAAAATAAAAACGGGCACGACACAGTCTGGAAATGCATCGGACATCGTCTGCTGTCTTCTTTTCTGGCGACAACACAAATCTGTGCCAAGACCTTGTGTTCATGCACCTTTTTTTTTCTTTTTTGAAATTTTGATGAATGCAGATAAATTAAAAACTAATAAAGATAAATGGTTGTTTGACAGTAGCCGATAGTTTTGTGACTTGATATTGGTTCCTTCTTAAGCTCTCCACACCACAGACAGTAGTAAGGAAGGGCGCAGCCACGGTGACGTCACACACTGACCCGGGAGCTGAGCGTCTTTGCAGTCGTCATTTTGGCGTTTGGTAACCGAATGTGACGAGCATGCATATAGCCCTCCATTCTGACTCACAAAATAGACTTCATGCTTTGTTCAGTATTAGTACGTGGCCATTCTGCAGTATTGTGGTCTATGATCTTTAGTCATAGTCACCTTCGTATCTGATGTAGATGAGAACCTTTAGGTTCTCATCTACATCAGGATTGATGAGAACCTTTAGGTTCTCATCTACATCTACAACTACTGGAAACTGTGTGCCAGTTTTGGTTGCTTAACTCATGATCACATAAGATGAACTGAAACTAGTAGCTTGTCAGCTGAGGGTGTGTTTTAAAAAAAAACAATCATCTGATTTCTCAGAGCTTTAGTTCCCGCAGCTGTTCGCCGATAACGATCGAGCGGACAGCTGTTGTGCGTCCAGAGGGGCGCACTGTTGAGGATTGGTGAACATTGTACGTTTTGTATGTAAAACTTACTATTCAGCCATTCATTTTAATATTTACCACAACTTTCCACGTCTGTTACTTTAAAAAGCCTTTTGAAATCAGATGATTCTTTTTGATCCACCCTCTAATTTTAGCGCCAGAGGCGTCGCCCCCTTTTCATGATATAAAAGAAAACACTTTCCATCTTTTAGATCATCAACAGGGGCGTCAGTTTTAACATTCGGAAGTTAAGTCCATCTTTTCTGTTGTCTGTGGTGCACGGAAAGCGTCTACCTCCACATTACCGCATTGTTCTTGAATGTGATTGGTCAATAGTGGCACTTTATTCTACAGGTGGATTACAAACAGAAGCCAGGCCTCTCGTCCCCTCAGTGCAAACATCTTTTTATAGACGTTACAGACTAAATAATAAGCTGCTCGCACCCTCTCTCATGCCTCTTTTGATCTGCTTTGCCTGCAGTGATGAGTCAGCTGTAGTTTGCAAGGTTAAACATTTGGCATGTCAGGAATGTTTTTGTCTTTATTGTCTTCCGGTACCTCCTGTGCAGACTTGGCAGGTAACACCAAATAACTGAAAATCCGATCAGTCATTTGTAAAATAAATAGAAATGGAGCCCTTTCTTCACATTAAGGCCAAATTCCTACTGACCCCACCTGTGTGATGATTGCAACTGTGTGAGAAAGTTGTTTTTTCTTATAATTAACTAAAACTAGATGTGATTTCAGTTGTTTACTTGTGATATGACAATAAAGAGTTGATTCCAAAAATAAAAGGCCTGTTTCCTCTTCTTATCCAGGTGTACGAGTGTTTGCTTTTTTATTTCCATGTTCAGGTTTCGAGATAATTTTGAGATCACCTAAAAAAAAACAATGGAGCTGAATGGAATCCGGATTTGTCAAAACAAAGACGTTTTGCACAACTGAATTTCCCCCAGATTCTTGTATTTATCGCCTTCGACGATAAAGTTCAGTAAACTCAAACTGAATGCAGAAAGGCTGCACTGTGCGTGCTTCTCATGAGTAAATATTAGCACTGTATGAAGTAACTGCTGTATTTGTGACGTGACCGTTTGTCCAGATCCAAACACCTGGAGAAATGTTTGGGAAATAAGTTTGATAATGTAAAAAAAGCTCGAGATTATAGTCTAAAACAGCTTTTTTACAGGTGGCTCAGATTCTCAGAATTTGAGAAATTTCTTTAACTCTTCAAACCCTTTTTCACTTTCATGTGTGAAATAATATTAAGAGACTCATGACTCTTTTCCTATCGGATGGTAAAACATAACTTCTGCTTCTTGTGTTCAGCTTTGTGCTGATAAACATAAATTAGCTCGGGATATTAAAAATGTAGTTTATTGCTCAACTTTAACATCTACCTGCACCGCAGCTCAGCAGAAACCGACAGTCGCCTCGAGCCTCTTTATTTTGTAAGGTATACAGAAACCCCAACAATCAGATGACCCTCTATGACCAAGCACTTTACGAAACTGGGAAGGAAAAACTCCCTTTTACTAGGAACCGGTCGGCCACAACCAGTTGAGGGTGAAGGGAGGGACAAAGACGCGCTGTGGAAGAGAGCCAGAGATTAACAATAACTAATGATGCACTCAGCGCATCATGGGAAGCCCCCAAAACCCTAGAGCTATCACAGCGCAACCAGGGAACATTCAGGGTCACCTGATCCATCCCTAATTAAGCTTTGACAAAAAGGTCTCCCGATTCCAAACTGGAAGCTGCTTCCACAGAAGACAGACCTGAAAGCTGACGGCTCTGCCTCCCATTCTACTTGTAAATACCCTGTGAACCACAAGTAAACCAGCAGTCACGGAGCAACATTCATAAATCAATGCATGAACTAGTTTTGCAGCATCACTCTGAGACAGCTTTTAATTAGAGATATTGCGCAAAAGCAAGAAAACAAAGTGCTACATATGCGTTGAAGAACGTATCCTGGTCACGGTGACTCAAAGATTTCTCAAAGTGCTACTGGAGGACAAGCTGAGGCCATCCAGAGCCAGGGGGCCAATTCTCCCTCTGTGGTGTTTGGCTTTTCTCGGGGAGCTCCGGTTTCTCACACTACTGAAAAACAAGATTAACGCCGCCTGCCTGAGACATTTGAGTGCCTCACTTCTTGATTAAACGGGAAAAGAAAACAACAACAGACAGCAGCCTCTGTGAACCATTTGACTCTGTACTCTAAACTGAGTAGACGGGAGGGAAAACTGCTCTGTAAAAGAACAGCGTTACCCATTTTATCCTGATCATCTTGTTTCATAAATCTCCCAGCTCCAACATAAATGAACAAAAAATAAATAAGTGATGCAGGGACAGCCGTCAGGTTTCAAATGTCTTTATATTTCAGTAAAATCTACTTTAATACACTTTGAAACAAGAGTACAACAAAATAGAATATACTTCAAATGTTGAATATACAAACAGTTCAGTCTGAACACAAACTTCTCTGTCTCTTCTTCTTCCCTCTTTTCAGATTAAAAAAATGAAACGCAGGAGCCTCGTTTTAAGCTGGAAGTAAAGTGACCTGGGATCCACAGTGAGCCATCTTTGCATAAACTTGATTCATTTCTTTCCTGCTTTTACAGACATTCCTATTTTCAGATGTGGCGGCATGCATCGGCTCAGTCGCGTTTTTTTTGCATGCAGCCTGACTGCAGGGTCACAAAAATGTTCCAAAATTAAAAGGAGCAGCCAAGATCCTTTCTAGCCACATCCTCAGATGTGCTGTGAGCAGTCTGGCCTGTCAGATTCAACCTGTGTGAGCGTTAAAACAGCCAAACGGAGGCGGAAGAACCAGTAGAAAGAAAAATTAGTTCCCCTAGTTTCAATAATACTGTGCTTGGTACAAGGTATCAAAACACAAAGAAAACAAAACAAAACAAACAGCTTACCGTTCAGACATCACATGAAGAAGAAAATTAAAATCTAAGGCTGTTCTGTTAACATTAGCTCCGTAAACTGTATAGCAGACATATTTATATTTATGTACATACATGACCGTGTTCTGTCTGATATCGCTCCTCGTGGGAGCGCCTCTTCCTCTCGCTCTCATAGCACCACCTACACTTGATCGGCACAGTGATATCATAATAATAATAATAAAAAAACTAATTGCTGGTTTTAACGTTTGTCTCTACAAAAGCTGCATTACACCCCAGCCCCATCCTCCGGGTCCTCCTGAATGTGACGGTTCACATTTTGCTTTTTGATTATTTGCTTTCATTTGTGTTTGTAGTGTTTCGCTTTTTCCCCCAGATTTCAAGTCAGTGACGGGTGGAACTTTTCCAAAGCATAAACTGTAGTGATCAAAAGTTGGTCCCTTTTCCCAACACATCCCTTTCCTTCAAGTCTGTTTTCCTATGTCGGAGAGGTTTCTGTGCGGCTCTGAGACAGTCCGGATTAGTTCTAGGCAGCAACATGGAAGATGTGAAGACGGGCTCGGGAAGAAAAGACACACACAAAAAAAAGTGGGGGCGGGACTTCTGGGCGTCTTTAAAGTCTCACAGACTGCTGCTGGTTATTACGAAGAAAAGTAGAAATGACTTCAGAAATGTACAAACGAGCACGCTCAGGCGGAGGAGACACGGACGCGTTTCAACACTCGGGCTCTTCTGTCTTCATCGTCACGTCGGCCGAGTCCATTGGCTCCGATTTGACGCTCTGGGCCATTTTTGGATTCGCCTGATTCTGCTGGATCGGCAGCTGCACGGCCTGTACCTGGACGCCGGCGGCCTTCAGCTTCTCCACCGCTCCGCCTCCTATGACCAGCTCCGAGCCGTTGATGACGCCGCTAATGATACGAGGCTGCGCCGCCACCGCCTGGTTGGCCGCGGACACCGTCACCACGCCCGCCCCGCTGCCCGGCTGCGAAACCACCAGAGTCTGTTGCTGCGCCTGCGTCGGCACGGTCAGTCTCATCACTTGTGTTCCTGGCGCGACGTTGACGGGCGCGAGGGCGCGGACAGTCAGGGGGCTCCCGAGGAGGCTGATGCCCGCCGGCGAGGCCCCGACACCGGGCTTGTTCGTGCCCGCGGAGGTCTGGATCTGACACTGAGCCAGCTGGTGGGCCGGGATGGTGATGATCTTGGCGAGCTGGACGGTGATCTTGTCTCCGTTCTCTGCAGTGGCTGGCACCATGGTGGGGATGGTCTGGATCACGACCTGATGAAAGAAGCATCATCAGTTCATCTTTTCAGTGTGCAGTGACTCAACTGTTTCATCACCAAAACAAACTTAATTACTCAGAGTTACAAACACATTTCTAAGCTTTTGCACAATTTTTGCTTTTTGCTTTTGCACACCTTCTGCTGGGAGTTGGCGTTTCCGGCAGCGGCGCCGATAGCCGAGGTGTTGGTGAGCAGAGTGGTTTGGCCGGCTGCTGTTGTTCCCGCGGGCTGCTGCATGGCGACTGTGGAGATCTTCTGACCCAGTGATGTTGTCATGACTACCGGCACCTGCATAGCCACCCGCACCGTCCTGCAGGAGAGACAGAGTCAGAAGGTTAAGATCCACACGAGCAAAGACGCCACATAGTGAACATCTGCGTGCCTCACCTCGCCCCTGTGGCGTTCGGGATGATTGCCGCGTGGGACTGCTGCTTTTGGTTCCCGTCCGACGCCGCTGAGACCGTCACTATTCTTCCCGCCGTCACCGCTCCTCCTGCTGCTGGCTTGCTGCCTGTGGCCACCGGAGTGTGGACTACGTTGGTTTTGTTAGCGCCCCGCAAGATGTTGGGCTTCTTGGAGGATGACAGCTCGGTGGCGTGGAGCAGCATGTCTGACGGCGGAGGCACGCGCTCGTAGGACGCCGCGGTGTCCGAGCCGATCAGGTCCTCTGGAGCGGGAATCTCCGCCTTATCGTCGTCAATGATGACGATGTTTTTGGGCATCTCTTTGAACTGGTAAACCAGCCGCTGGCCCTCCACCTTGGCGAGGATGCCGCGCTGGTAGTAATATCTGAAGAAAAGGCATCAGAACATAAGAGGCTGCTTTCAAAGAAAATAAAACTGGACTGGAAATCAGCCTCTGTGAAGTCTAGGACGGAGCTATTTTTGTTTATCAAACTGTTGCCTTTATCGCTGCCAAATTTAAAGTGTTTATTGGATCATAAAGATGTAAAATACTTTGTTTCTTTCAAAAATGTAACACATCCGATTCTAATCACAGATAGGGACAGCCCACCTGAGTGCCCGCCCCATCGTCTCGTAGTTCATGTCGGGCTTGTTCTTGTGCTTGCCCCACAGCTTGGACACGGCCTTTGAGTCAACCAGCTTGAAGATGCCCTTCTCCCTCTGGGTCCACTTTATGTATCTGGGACAGGTGTTTTTGTCCTGGAGGAGGTCCAGCAGGAATTCCCAAAGGTAGGTGGTGCTCCCTGCTGGAAATCAAAGATAATTAACACCTGGACTCAGTGTATTTATGCAGCGCTGCTGGACTGCTTTGGAAAAATGCTCCACAATTATTCTTCAAATGAGGAAATCGAACTTAAAAACATGAAATTCAGTCGTCGCTAAAGAACGTTGAGGTTTTCTCTGTAACATGACTCAGTCTTCACCTGCTGCTGAGAGTTAAGCACTGAGCACTGTATAAATAAAACTAACTGAAAGGTCATATTAATGTTTAACCCTTTAAAACCGGTCAGAGCGGGCACGCTCCGTTTTGCGTAACTACTTTTAAATCCTTGTAGAACTGCAACCACGTAAGTTTTTGCATAGGAAACCGGAGGAGTTGTTCTTACATCTTATGCCATCAGCTTGTCCTCGGTCACAGTTTCCTTCCACATATAGCTTTGCAAAAACTGCATAAAAAGCGCTTGCAGCAACAAAAACATAATATTCCAGAAACACGCTTTGCCGATCCGATCAGCTGTTCATAACACTTCCTACGTCCATCAGCACGAACTATCGCATGTCCACCATGAACCGGAAGTGACGTTATTTTGCAGAAATGTAGTTTTTTACCATCAGGGCCTCATGAGCCTATATTGGTGTTTTTAAAAGTTATGTTTGACTTTATGACTTTCTGTGTTGTTTCTGAGATGCTTAGGACTCAAATTGCACTGCTGGAAATAGTTTATTTTGATGCATATGCTGCTTTTTTGCAAATTTGCACTATAATATTTATTTTCGTTTTTCCTGCAGTATATAAAAATTGGTGTATTTCAAAAATAAAACTATGAAGACACTCAAAATAAATTTCCTGTGGTGGGAAACTATTTTGTGCAACTTTTTTGTATTTACAGTTTTGAGGGATAAGCCTCTTAAATTTCTCTAACTAGAAATATATGTTAAAAAACAAAAACGATTTTCAATTTTTTTGTAGTTTATTGCACTTTTTTGCAATTTATGTAATTACTATGCACTTACTGCATACATATTATTAAAATCTGGGCTATAATGGTTGTATTGATGTATAGCAACTTGAAATGCTCCCAAAAATGGCACTACAGCATGTAAAAATATAATATAAGCTCTGGCGGACTTGGTTCTATGGTAGGTCTTAAAGGGTTAAAGCATGTTGACTGATTCATGAAATAAAATGCTTGTTTATCATTAATTCACAGAAACGGTGTATTTAATATCATGCTGCCTTTTTTTAAACCCAAGATGCTGCACTGTGTATGAGTCCTGTTTCTTATTCCTTCTGCTTGGTGAGTATAAAAGGTATTTAAATCTGCTCCAGTGGGGAACAGTGGTTTCCTTGATTATTGCCGTCAAAGTGTTAAACAAAGCTTCGGTCACAAATGTGAGTGAATCCAGCTGTTTTTCACGCCACAGCTGCTTTATTTCAATAAAATTCAAACGCTTCCTTTAAGGTGAAAATACTGACTGCGAGAGAAAAGTTCCCAGTCAGGGTTGGCTTTAAACGTGAAATGTTTCTGCCAGTGGGAGAAAGTTTAGTTACTGCTCGGATACCTTTTCCTTCTCTTGGTTTCTTCTTGATGCCGACGTCCGGTGAGCCGTTGGAAATGGCTGACTGATGCGTCTTCGGCTTCCGTCCGGCTGGGAAGGGAAACATTTGAAAGAAGTCAGTTGTGAGACCGAGGTGTGACCCCCTCCGTAGGATAAATTGACCACTAGATGGTGCTCTTGGATAAAGTCACTGAGCATAATTACAAGGTTCTGGTTTTGGATTTACAACTTGGCATCAGTGCTTCCAGATGTTTTCCATTTAAATCTTGGCTTGAAACATTGAATATTTTCCTTTTTCCAAAGTTTAACAAGCCCCCAGAAAGTTAAAGATATCAAATGAACATTTTGGGCTCTGGCTTCCTCCACATAACAGATAAGTTAACTTCCAGCTCTTTTAAGTCTACCTCGCTTCTTCCTGACTGGCTCGTGGTCGGGTTCTGGCTCCGGATCGTCCATAACCGTAGCCATGTCCTCATCCTCCTCCTCACAACATTCCTCTGTTGATATCTCCACCTCGGTCTCTGTGATCATGTCAGGCCGCATGGCAGCGTGGAGGAAGTCTTGTGTCGCTCCGCTTTGTGGAAGGAACGCTTCTGCACAGAGGAATCATCACAGGGTTGATTAGGATCTACTTGACTGGCCAGCAGTTATGCTTTAAGAAACTGAGCATATAAACCTGAGCGGTGGTCCACTAGCAGTGTATCTGTGTGTGTTACCTGGGCTGTGGTCTTCTTTGAGGCTGGAGGGCGAATCCATGCGTAGCAGAGCCTCTGCAGCCTCAATTGTTTTGTCAGAGCAGTGGACATTGGTGCCGTGAACAGAAGCCTCCACTGCAACACACAGAAGACACGAAAACAGTCAGCAAACACTCGCCTGGACTTTTAACAGTTAGTGTTTTTCTTCTTTATTAAGCATGAGATCTCATCAATCTACTTCTTTTACATTTGAAGACATATTTAATCTAAACAGATATGATAAGTTAATGAGTTTTAAATAACTGAGATTGCCTTCTAGCTTCAGTCTGCAGAGTGGAGAACAGCAGCAGCTAAAGTGGGGGTTCTCCTGGACAGAAAATAAACATCTGGCACCCCCTAAAGGAAACCACCAGTATTGCAATACAAGTATTTTGACATTCTGAGTTCATAATTTCACCAATTTTGCCTGAAATGCAGTTTCAAACCATGACAGAGCCTCCACTGTGTTCTACAGATGGCTGTAGATACTGTTGTGCCTCGCTCCTGACAGCTTCCATACACACTTATCATAATTTATGCTGATTTTTCCCCCCATGTTTCTTAAGCACAGATCTTCAGATACTGTTCATCTGCTACAGATAGTTTTTAGGCCTCATACATCTTTTTTTCTCAGATTTTGCACATCACACATGCTAATTTAAGCTAAGAGCTCTTTGGGAATCATCTTTTTGATGCAAAAATATAATTTTATGCCTGTCAAACTGTTCCATTTTACTTTTTTTCACAGATTCATTTAACGAAATGTGGAAAATGATGTGTTCTTCCAACAGGTTGCTTGTAATAATGCGTGTAACGATGCAATTTAAAATTTGTTCTAAGCTGTTATGTGTTCATCCATTGGTTAGGGGACTTTTTTTATGCTTGCCTGATTCATAGTTCAGGGCTGAATACTTCGACAAAATGGTCAGGTACAAGTACTGGACTGAAAATAAGTAAAAAAAAGCAGCAAATGTCCAAACAAAAACTTTGTAAGACCTTCATTAACCAACTACTGCTCAAAACCACTTTAAGAATTACTAAGTCTTGTAACCAACATGTAAAGAAATAACATGTGACTCAAGACTTATGCACAGTACTTGATTTCCAGTTCACTCCCTACCTGCTGGATCATTATGGTGTCACAGTACAATACAATACAATGCTGCAATATAGTGACATCAAAAAGGTGTATTTCTATCTATATGCAAATGTGGACCATCTTAAGCTTGAACAGCACAAATGTTGCACTGTTTTACAATAATTAATGTGATTAATCAATGTTTTGTTTATGATATATGATGTAGTCATTTGGATGAATTACTGAAGGACACTAAGATCAGACATTATGAACTCAATGAACTCACACTGTCAGCACAAAGACCACATACAAAGTGTTTTAAAAATGTTTTAATTTCAATTCTTTCACCCCATTTATATATTTTTTAACTCTTCATAGTTTTTTTTGCCATGTATAATTTCCCCATTGAAATGTTTTTGTCTTATTCACTCTTCCCACATAATTTAAAACTATAAACATTCGTCACTTACATTTACATTTAATTGTCACGTATATATTTTAATAAAACGTTTTGGCTTCCCATAATTAAGCAAATTTTTTTGTCTACACAATTTAGCATGAGCAGACAAAATACTTGTGTTGACTTATACGCAATTTCCCAATAATCATGGCTGTTTGTTAAGCAAAAACAGAAGCCTGGGTAAACTAAAACCTGCTCACAGAATTTATTTATTTATTTATTTTTTAAATCTGGTGATTTTTCTTTAGTGGAAGATCTAAACCTCTCTGAGGACCAATTTTTTTACATGAAGGAAAAACACAATTTTCCTGCATATAAAGCCCAAACTCACTTCCTGCAAAGCTGGGTGTTTAATTCAATATGTTAACAATCAAACTATTGACCCACTCACACGTAAGCAGCCCTCCTGTTTTATTCAAAAACAGGATACAGCCGCTGTCAGGGAAACTGTACGTGGATCTGTCTGAGGGAGCTCTGAGAAGGCACCCAGGAGCACCTGCTGTCGTTGTCAATCACCGGTGGGAAACACGAGATCCCATTACACCCTGCCCTATCCATGTTTGGCTATCTTGCTGAGGCAATGGGCACTGTGTCGAGGATAGAAATAGGCTATATTTAGGCTGTCCCACTCATTCACGAGCAAACAGGACACACTGCAGAGGTCCTGTGGCCTGCAGAGTCGCCCTTGAAAGCAAGCAGAGGTGCTGCAGTAAGGCCACCGAAAGGGTTGAGTTCAAACAGCTGCATATGTGCCTGACCAACATGTCAAAATCGGAATTATCAGGGTTATAACTCATGTCTGACTATCCAATAAAAATTGAAAAATTGTTCAGTTTATTAGAATAATTATTTAAGCGTGAGCAAATTTACAATATATAAAGTTGGGGAAATCTCTCATTCACATTTACAGCTCGGTAACGGGGCCAAGAACAGCAGCAAGTCCGACAAAAAGTAGTGCTGCCTGTGATGACTTCCGTGTTTACACTCCTCACCCGTTCCCTCCAGTTCTCCTCGAAGAGGCACACAAATCCTCCTGTCACTCAACACTCGCTTTGCCTCCTATTGGCTGTCGCTCAGTTCAAAAGCCTGCCCCCAGACGCATCTGATTGGACTGCTGCTTACGTTCGTAAGCAGCGCGCGCACTACAGGACTAACGGACGAGTCAATCAAACACACGCCCCGCCCCCTCACATAAACAATGCTTCCGCCATCGAAATATTAGAAAAAAATACTTTGACATTAACATTAAACAGAGGCGGAAACAAACGCGGCATTTAAGCGATAAACGCCCGTTAGTGAAAATCAGGAAACACGCAGGTGAAGAGAGTTTGTAGCTCGAAAGCTGAAGCCAACAACAAACGGCTACAAGGAAGAAAGCGCGTGAGCCAGGCCGTCCCACGCGCCTGCATAGCGGCTGCACAGGACGGTAACGGAAACCGTGAAACACACAACCACACACACCAAAACCCGAGACCCAGAGGGTGCCACCGTGAGCCGATCACACATTAATCCACAAACATGACACAGGACGGCGCCTCACTCCCCGGAGCTGCTAATCAAGGATCAGCCTGCAGATTATTCAGGTTAAACTGACCCGAAACCGAAGCCAGCCGCAGTCAAACACCAAAACAAACGACCATAAAAACGATCACAGGGAATATTTAACTGTGCACGCGTCGTTGATGCTGGTAAAAATAAACCCACATGTCCTTCCGACTCAGACAGCGTGGCAAAGACGTAGGAAAGACAACATCTCCACACTTCCTGGTTGTGCAGCCGAGCTGCAGACCGTTATTCTACACCACGCTGAGGGCAGAAAAAACTCCTCCCGCGTGCAAAACACCACTCATGCACGTAACACTCCACATGTACACACCACCGCATCCAACTGAAGTTTCCCTCCTTATAAACCGGCTCCGATTAAACCGTGTGGCGACGCCATGCAGGTTGCTAACCAAGGTGATCACTTCCTGATTGCCCTCCATTACTTCACCGCACTTCTTCTCAGCGGACGGCGGCGCAGCGGACGCACTTAAAAACAACAACCGCGCGGCAGCTCAGATCGAAGACGTGATTGCGAAAAATTACGTTACCGGCTCTGATGAGTAGATCGAGTTGGTTTGCGTGCCCCTCATGCTGCGAAGTCGCCATGTTTTCCCCCTCGCTGCAGATTCACATTGACTCCTCACTGAATTGTATGGGAAGCTACTAGTTCAGATCACTCCGCCGCTAATGGGAAATCTCTTCGTATCGAACGCGACGCGTCACAGCGCCAGCAAAGGTACCCATCCGCCACCAACACAGGAAATCCTTCCGTCGACCTCCCCTTCTTGCGTAGTGAGCACGTCAAATAAAAGCTGCACCGTTTTTTAAAATAAGCTCACTGTTTTCACATCGCTGAAGCAAACTGACACGGATTTTTACTGTGAGTCTCTTAAAAAAGCATGTCAGTAATAAGATCCAGCACTTAAAAAAATGCTTTAAAGATCTAATAAAATACAATTAAATAAGTCTTATTTTGGTGACCAGTAAAGTTCTGCTACTGATATATGTTATATAAATATTTAAGCAACTTTTCTCATGTATCTTATTCAAAATTTTTAGGAACCCTAATATGATTTGTTTGGAGCTGGACATTAGCATAACTTTGTGCTGAACATGGGGGGGTGGGGGTGGGGTCAAGATCTCTGTCTAAATAAATAAATAAATCTGGGTCAATTCCCAGATGATTAAACATGCAACTATTTTGCTGGTAATAACTGAAATGAGTAAAGAAAATCAACAGCCTATTTATGCAAGATAATTCATAATTTTATTGGGGGGGGTTATATTATTTAGGTCTGATTATGGGGGGTCATAACCCCCCTAATCCCCCTGGAAATTACGCCCCTGGAGCTGGAAAGTATTTATCATTGTTTTATTTATTTTGTCATATTACCATTTTACTAACTTAACTTTGACTATCTGTAATACATATAGATACATATTCATGCATGTGCTTACAGGACAGGGCACATAACAATGCCACAGGAGGGCAGAGCAGCACTGTTTTTAAATATATGAAAGCATTTTGTACTGAAATACAACATATACACAAGGGAATGTGGGTTAATAAGAAATAAACTTGCTTTGTGGGGATTAAAATAATGAACTTAAGCAAACTAAATTAGGATTGGACAACTTAAAAGAGCTAGTGGAAAATTAAAGAAGATCAAATCTGGCATATGTTGCAACTTAACATCTTATATTTATACAATTATGTTAAAACTTATTTATTGATGAATGTCAGTGAGCTTAATTGTGATTCAGTGGTTTCTAAGACGACTAAAAGAAATAAACTACCTGATGATGATGCTACACATAAAGCAAAAAGTATGAAGTATTCACCTGATCGAAAAACCTGTAAGTCTAAATTGATTAGATATCTTTCTCTTCTTGTACAAACTTCAAAGTCTGATTTCAAGCATGGAGCTCCAGGCCTGTCCGCAAAAAGGTCAGTGTACCCCTTCAGCTGAGTCTTACTGACATACTGTTAGTTCAGAATCTCTGCCCACCTGAACGAGCGACGGGTGTGTCAGAGGAAAAGTTCCACTAAACAATTATGGTCTGACTGACCTTCATCGGGTACAAAGGCAAATATTCACACATACAAACAGAAGTGTTTTTCTGATGGTAGTATAGGGGCACAGTTCATGCTTCTCTGAAGTTATTTAAACATTATTCTGAATTTAATCTTGAGCAGTTCATGTAGTAAATTGTGTTGAAGTAACTAAATAAATGATTGAAAAACATTCGCCCTATATTTGTGTTATTAATTAATTCACGTTGTTTAAAGGTTAACAACTACGCATTCTTCTTCTTTTAACGTGTGCAGATATAGTTAATTATGTCAATTATTTTTATAAAAAAAAATTTCAGAGGTTGTGTGGATGACCAGTATTAACATTTCATTAATGACAAAGTGTTTGGTTTAAGCATTTTCAGTGAATGAAAATGTGGCTATTTACACACGTGTGTATGAAGGTGAGCTGGATCGAAACGCTGCAATTTAATAAATCTATTATCTATGTGGGAGTTCATTTTAAATCACATACTTTACAACTTAAGTAAAATTGAGACATAGAGTTTAATACTCACACATGAACTGCTGCACTAACAGCTAGTGTGGTAGGAGGACACCTATGCAAGTCAGGCTTTGAAAAGTATTTATGTCTCTTTCGGATTAAAAATAAATCATTTAAAGGCGGGCACGGCTCATTTTAAAGGAGGATCTCACTGAAAAACTGCAAAAACAAATAGAATTGTGTTGAGGATATTCTGCGCTCCACCAGCAGTGTTGGGAAGGTTACTTTTAAAATGTATTCCATTACAGAATACAGATTACATGCCCCAAAATGTATTCTGTAACGTATTCCGTTACGTTACTCAATGAGAGTAACGTATTCTGAATACTTTGGATTACTTAATATATTATCATGCTGTTTACAACTACATGAATGTACTATTGCTGTGATTTATTACTGTTACTGAAGGTCCGCGGCTCCGAACCGTAGTAAAGGGACCTCTGGCTAATACATCGGTTCGGTGTCGGACTCGTAGCCGAAAACTAGCTTTACTTTGTTGTCTGGGTCAACTTTGCTAGCGAGAGACAGAGAGAGGCGTTGAAAGGCTGCTCCAAAAGAACTTATTGTTTTTGGAGGAAAACACGAACACTGCGTACAGTCGAGTCTTAATAGCTTACTTACAACTGGGCTCGTCAGGCACTCTTCTTGGCTGCAGTGGTTATTATTATATTTACATGCTTCCAGCTCCCGTTTTTGCTCGATGACAGCTCGTACTTTTCCTTTTTCTCCCTCCCTCGCTCACAGACACATAACAGGTATGGCAGTCCATTCTCCCTGCAGCACGGACTACACTGCCTATGATGCTACATTCTTCAGAGCTATACCTGTAGCATTCTGCCTATTAGCTTAGCACAACAACAACTGCGCTCTCTCACCCAGGAAACACGCAGAGAGAGAGCGTCACCCTGTAACCATGGCAACTGTAACGCTGCCACCTGGAACAACAGAACGTAGCTGTCAAACAAAACCCAAACAGTCCTGACCCGCCACAATATGAAACAGGGAAGTACCGCCGTGTAATCCATTTATTTCAACAAAGTAACTGTATTCTAAATACCACCTTTTTAAACGGTAACTGTAACGGAATACAGTTACTCATATTTTGTATTTTAAATACGTAACGGCGGTACATGTATTCCGTTACTCCCCAACACTGTCCACCAGTGACCCCCAAACCAAGTGTGCGGTGAGTTCATTAATCCATTTCTACACCTTGAGGAAATGCCTCTCCTGTTTTGTGCACTTGGTAATCTAACCCTTTAAAGTCTGAGCCATGAAACAATTGCAAGAAAACCTTCTGAGCAAATGAAGGGAAAAAAAGAAAGAAATAATAATTTGCATATATGAGTTTACTACATCATCAGATTTACTACATCAGGTATTTTTTGTGTAGCTAGCAAAAGTTTTGCCGGTTTATTAATGATATCAAACTGCCTCTTACATGTCTTCAATGCATCATCTTAAATGTGAACTCAACAGGTTTCTTACTGAGAGCCACTATTCTGTGGACCGTGTCTTTTTTCCACATAACACACACAAAAAAAGTGTGTTCAAACATGTAACCGCATCTTTAAAACAAATATGAGCAGAGGGACTGACTTTAATTATAAAATTATTATGATAAAATTATTTTTATTATTAAATTATTCTTTTTTTAAAAAATACTCTTTTTCTATCATCTTTAATAGAGATGCACAGATCGACTGTCTATTTCCAATCTTCTCTGCTCGGGGAGGTCGCCGACCGGTCAGTCTCACATGTCCAATTATGAGCTGGTCTATTTCATGCACGCAGGACATGTGCACAGCGGCACACAAACACACACTGATATCTTGTTAGTATGAAAGCCTTTCACTGTAAGTAAAGACACAAAGTTTGTTTAAGTAAACTGTGAGGATGGAGCTGTTCGGCACTTCAGGATTGGTGGGAAAATATAATGGAGGTAATTTTCAGTGTTTTAAAAAGGAGATTTGGTATCTCACCAAAACTGTCTATACTTGGTATAACCACAGAACTTTCTGATGGAGATTTTTCCAGTTATACAAAAAGATGGATTATTCTGGCTCTTACTACGGCCAAACAGGTCCTGCTAAGACATTGGTGGAAGAAGAACCCCCCTCCCTATGAAGAGTGGCTAAAGACAATGGCTAAGTTGGCGTCTTACGAAAAAGTGACTTATGGTTTATTAGACAAATTGCATCAATATGATTGTATTTGGTCCCCCTATACAAGCTGGCTTTCTGTAACTTGAAGAACAGAAGAGTAATGACAGAGTGGTGGTGTGGGGATTGGTGTGCGAAGAAAGAATAGGATAACTTCTCTTTGCTTTGTTTTTTGTTTTGGGTTTTTTTTGTGGTTTTTTTTTTGTTGTGTTTTGTTTTTGTTTGTTTGTTTTTTTAAACTATTTATTTATGTAGTTATCCTTAAGTTCTGTTATTGAAGTTTAAAATGAAATAAATAAAAATTGTTGATGACAAGTAAACTGTGAGGGGGGGAAACAACAAACACTTAAACCTCCTTCACCCGGCTGAACATGGACATTTTACAGAAGCTAAGAAAGGCAAAGTGGCTAACGCTAAAGCTATTCACAGTTCAGATCCAGCTAAACGCCAGCGGCCTCGATACGAGCAGCGAACAGGCCAAAGCTTTCACGAGGAAAATTATGGAGATGAGTGAAAAAGAGAAAAAGGACAGATGGTGAATTTATAAACTCACTGGAAACATACTTTTGTTACATCAATCTGCTGCCCCTGCTTTTGTTTGGTACGGTAAATTGTGTCAGGTAAAGGTGCGTGTACTCATTTTCAGTTGATTATTTGTTCCACTTTATTTTGAGGTGTTTAAGTGAGAGAAGATCCTGAAACGTAGCAACTTTTTCTTATGATCAAAACTTTTATATTTCACTGAAGAAAAGTTGATTTTTGTTGAGAATTTTAATTACATGCTGCAACTTAAAGTTCTTAGAAAGAAAATTGAACTCTCCATCTCTCTGATCTTTAAATCCAAATTACTGAAAACAGCACTGGACTGGACGGCGGGTATCACCAATATGGCTAATTCTAATTATTAGCCAGAAAATACTGGATAAAACCTCATAAAACAGAAAATTCAACTACACAACAACACCCACAAGGTGGCAGTGCACTCCCAGTGTGCTGACTCCCATCACCAAAGAAGTACTGGGAGTCGAATAGTGACAGATACAAGGGAACAGTGTTGTCAACTTAGCGATTTTGTTGCGATGACGTCATTTAGCGACTTCTAGCGACTTTTAGGACAACCAATAGCGATTTTCCTTACGGAGGAGTTGGCAACCCTGCAAGGGAAGCCCTGCTGTAATCACAGGAATCACTGAAGTGATGTCCACATATTCTTCATTAGGCTTTATGACAGAGTAAGGGCCTGAATGCACCGAGTAACCTTTAAATAGTTTAAATATAGTTTAAAGATTCAGAGCTCTAATTTACACTCCTAAATATAGTTAAGGAATAAATTCACACGATTACTAATTTTCTGCAGTTTTACTCTCTTGCTTTATCTGCAGCACGAGTGTTGATTTCTGACTTCTTAAAAATATTCTTTATTGATCCTTATCACTAGTCCTGATTTGATTAGTTGGTCAGTTTTGTGCTAACGAAGAGTGAAATGATGCATGAAACAACACCTGAAGCAGAAAGCCTGAGTTAACAGAAAGTTGATATTCACCATCATAATATTAGTCATCTCTGACCGAGGTTTAAGGATTTACTCATCCAGCTAACACAAAGAAAGTCTGGCTATGTTAAGCCCCAAAGGGGTTTCTGAGCTTCCTGCTCGAAAATGTAATGCCCAAATTTAATTGATTATTTCTCTGCAATTACAAACTCTGTCCTTACAATCTTGGTATCAATATAAAGCTAACACTTGGGAAATTTCATCAGAGGTCTAAATACTGAAGCAGATATTACTGTGTCAAAGTTACTGAGACTGGAACACAGAAAAAGTAAGTCGATTTTATCCTCGCCTAATTATTTTTTTTAATTTTTAGCATATAACCCTTTGAAAAATATGCCTCAGATCACATTTGGTTCCAGAAATTCAGTAACCAACATATAAACATCATCTGTGCAAAGATTTATGTTTCTAAAGTGAAACAGTGAAAAATTACAGCCCTGTCAATACATGAATATCCAGACGTTGTACAAAAATGTCCAATTTTGGCACACAATTGGACATCATGCCAGTTGATTTTTTTAGGTATTAAAGAGCAGAAATTAATAAATTTTATTAACAGGCCTAAACATGCTTTTTTTTTTAAATATATTTTTGGGGCTTAAGTGGTTAAAGGACATTTTTTAATAGCACAGATGTTGCTCAGTGATTTAGTTGGTGTCCTTTGTTAAGCTGGTGGCCTGAGTTAAGTGTTATTGAGGTTCTTGTAACTGGCCGGGCCTCTTTAATCTCATGTTCGTATGTTTCCCCTCACACTGCTGTTCTGTATCTTTGGGCAGGACGGTCCGCTGTGGGTCTTTTTTTAAATACAATCACTTGCAGTTTTAAAAATCATTCTGATTGCTTTGAGGCAATAAAATAACCTCTCCAAAAATCTGATTTTATGCTGGTTTTAACTGGAAAGACTATTCAAAATCTGACTGATGCAATAACATAAAGACCGTGGCAAACTTTTAGTAACACAAAACATTTTTGCCTCACCTGGGTCCCGATCTGTCTCCACTTCCTGTTCGTTTCCCACTTCCTGCATGATATAGGCCTCATCACCATACAACAACACTTGGGCTGAGTAATTCTGCTCCTCAGCCAGGCTGGCACTAGGAATCTCTTCCACTATGACTGCTGGGTACTCCTCAGCCTCCTCCTTTTCCTCTTCATAGGCCACCTCGGCTTCACACTCACCCTCCACCTCTCCCTCCAGCTCCAAGTCCACCTCACACTCTCCCTCCTCCTGGAGAAAGTCGGCAAGGAGAATAAAAAAGAGAAACTGTTACAAAAAGATCTTTCTAACTGAAAGAGTAAGATAGAAATGAGTTTGTCTGTGTCTGCCGCACCTGCTCTGGGTCCTCTTCAGCTGTGACATACTCCACCACTGTCCCACCGGTGTCAACCAGCACCACTGAGGTCATGACTCATGCTCGTCTGCAATTTGCCACAGCTGCTCTGCCTGGTGGGCTGGAAAAAAATAGAAGCGGCAACAAAAACAAAAACTTCGTTAACACAAAAAGTTCACACACCAGTCTCACTAAAAAGCTCCCAAAGCTGTGAAAATCAGAGTAAAAATCATTACAAAACAGAAGTAAACTGGCCAGCTCCTTGCTACACCTTCCTCCTTTGTCCAAACTACAGGCCAAGATCTCATTAAAGGGAGCAATCTCATCTCGCTCATCTCCACCCTTCTGGCTTTAGCCTACAGGAAGTGCCTTTCTGCTGTAACAGGAAGAAATGCGCTGACAACAAGCCAAATCCACCCCCTGACACACATGCACAGTGTCCAGTGGAAGATCAAGACAAGGTGGAACCACAGGGCCCTCACTTTCCCGTCAGAGCTGCACTGCTGGGCCAAAACATATACAAACATGAACACGACAGCAGGAAGTCGTTTAAATCTTTAACTGCCCACCGTTCAAAGGGTTGGTGTGGTCTGATGTTGTCAAATGGAAAGTAAGGAAAGAAAGGTACGTCAAACAGAAAATAAAATAAAAAACAAAACTCAACTTCTCAGTAAAACTAAAAGCATCAAAGTATCTCACCTCCAACCCTAAAACAATCATAGTTCACCAAGCATAGACACAGAAACCCTTTCAAACGTCCTCCATGTACTTGAAAGGGGTTTAACTCTAAATACACTAAAAAGTGTAAGAAATGAATTAAACAGTGCTTTCATATGATCTGCAGTGAAAGCATTACTCGGTCTGGCTAACTAACTATGTCTGGGTAATAGGGGTGGGGGAAAAATCGATACTGTGTAGTATGGTGATATTTTGTTTGCTAATAATATATCGATACAGGGACAGCAGAAATCAATATTTTATTACAAAAAAAGGTTTTTATGCTGCCGGAAAAGGGTGGAGTGCCCACTCCGGGTCGGGGATGAGTTCCTGCCCCAAGTGGAGGAGTTCAAGTATCTCGGGGTCTTGTTCGCGAGTGATGGGAGAAGGGAGCCGGAGATCGACAGACGGATTGGGGCTGCAGCTGCAGTAATGCAGACGCTGCACCGGTCCGTCGTGGTGAAGAGGGAGCTGAGTGTAAAAGCGAAGCTCTCAATTTACCGGTCGATCTACGTCCCTACCCTCACCTATGGCCACGAGCTGTGGGTAGTGACCGAAAGGACGAGATCGCGGATACAAGCGGCGGAAATGAGCTTCCTCCGAAGGGTGGCTGGCCTCTCCCTTAGAGATAGGGTGAGAAATTCGGCCATCCGGGAGGGGCTCAGAGTAGAGCCGCTGCTGCTCCACATCGAAAGGAGCCAGCTGAGGTGGTTTGGGCATCTGACAAGGATGCCTCCTGGGCGCCTCCTGGGTGAGGTGTTCCAGGCATGTCCCACCGGGAGGAGGCCCCGCGGCAGACCCAGGACACGCTGGAGAGATTATATCTCTCGGCTGGCCTGGGAACGCCTTGGTGTTCCCCCGGATAAGCTGGAGGAGGTGGCTGGGGAGAGGGAGGTCTGGGCCTCTTTGCTTAGGCTGCTGCCCCCGCGACCCGGCCTCGGATAAAGCGGATGAAGATGGATGGAGGTTTTTGTGCTCTGACTTCAGAGCATGTTGATCCTTTTTCTGAGCAAGAATCCTGACATTCCTTCACTGTCCAAATGTGTTTAACTTTTTTTTATGGCAGCAATAAACATGACAGTTTACTTATTTTAATTTAAGACGTGTTTTATTTTAATTAAGTTTAAAACTTTTTTATTTAATGTAAAATTATATTTTGTTTTAATTTACTTTCAAATTCTTCAGTTGCTGAAGGGGCTGCATAGTTTTCATAAACTGCATAGTTCAGAATAGCTATAATTGTACCAGATGGTTGCGTTCAGTTAAGTTGGACTAGACTGTAATACAAACCGTTCAGTTTGTCAACAATAAAACTGAAATGAGAGAAAGACTGAGTGCGAGACTTTGATATTAGATAAAATGACTATTGATAAAGTTTACCTTTATGTACAGAATCTGAATATCGCAAAATATTTTTTAAAATTGCAATAATATCGTATCGTGCGTTAAGTATTGTGATAATATCGTATCGTGGGATGTATGGTGATTCCCACCTCTACTGGGTAACAGTAGTAACCAACCTGCAGGGCTTTTACACTGTCTGCAACTGCACGTGCAGGACTAGAAAATCCACTGTGTGGAGAACAGTCCTTAAGCATTATGGTTTTTCTTGTTTTTTAACATGATATTGTAACAACTGTTACAATACTTGATGCTCACAATACAAAAAAAATCTCTTCTGAAGCGGGCTCGACTCATGGCAGGAACCTTTGAGCTTCTGCACCCATATGTCATTGACATGCTGGCAGATAGTGACGCAGTCATGCCTCTAGCCTGGTCGCAACAGCATCGATGCATCTACTCTTGGATCTGCATGGTGTCAAGGAGAAGGGATATTTTTATTACGATCATTTCAGGCACATAGCTCTAAGCCCCACCCAACTGTTGGTTGAACGTTCTGTTTACAGGGGACAGCCAATCAGAAAGAAAGAAAGGGTGGAGAGGAGCTAAAAATGTTTCAGATACAGGATGAACTGAAGGTATTATTTTGAACTGAATACAAATATAGAGCATAATAAACATAATAGGTCCCCATTAAATGCCACTAAAACAGAGTGTTGGTTAATATTCTGGCCTTAATTGGCTAGGGGTTGTTTACACTCCAGTTATTCCACCCAAACTCACTACACAAACTGCGTGTCAACACATGTTCAGTCTCATGCATATAGCCATCAAGTGCATTTTAAAACAAGCCACGTAGCTGGTAGTTAGGATGCTAAAACTTGGTTTTGCAATCTCAAAAACTTTCAGATGTAAGTAACTATGCATTTCAATACATGTTTACTAATGTTCTATGCAAGAAAGGAAAGCCAGCATGGACAGGATTTTAAGATAATTATAGGATTTTAATGCAAATATAGCTTATTGCAGATATATTTTATAGAAAAAGGTTCGTCTGAAGCATGCACTACACTCTATTTTCAATATCAAAGAGGACACAAACTGAGCAGGTCATTAACTACAACACAGAAGACGTGGGATTCATGCATGGTCCAGGGCTTTTTGCTCCTCAGCCATAAAAGGCTGATGCGGTATAGTCGTCACCCTGATGGCCAGGTGGGCACACAGCCTGGACGCCCAAGTTTGTGAATCCGAGAACGAAGCGATTCATACCATAGGTGCATCTACTAGGAGGCTGAGGGGTTACCACTGGCCACTGCTAGTATTTTATAGTTTTATACCCACCCTGGTGCACCAAGCTGACCACAAAACGCGCTCCACAGTGTGTTTCAGGACACTAGGACATGCTCGGTTACTCCAAGTGCTGTATAATGGATGAGCCATGCTGTGCTGGTGTTCCCTCGGCTACTGAAACCAGAATGCTATCAGCTCAGTAGAAGTCTTCCGCTCAATTATTCAGCATCATATTGCAGACACTAATTGGCAGAGCTGTAAGGGCTACGTTATCCTCACAGACATGTTTGGCGATCACGTGACCCCTCTCAAAGACGGACATTTAGTGTAGAGCCTCCAGAAATCGAGACACTGCAAGTTTCCATTCTGATGTTAAAAATCAGAAAGTAAAGATGAGTAAACCTTCCTTTACTCTCAAGCAATCCGGCTACTTAGCAGCTAAAATGACTGAGCGACTGTATTCTATACTGGAATACTTTTTAATGGCCTTTTGGCGTTATCATAACTGTTTGCTTTATCTGTAATAAAATCATAAAAATTTTCAGTGCACTTAAAGTGAGACGTTAGACACACTGTACCTTATCAGGTTTGAGGTTTCGTGCCTCCTGCTCTCTGACACAGAAACAGGGTAACCAAATATAGGTGTGTGTGTGTTTCTCTGTGTTTCACTACTCCGCTCAAACCGTCAGACGTTATTATGCAAGCTCATGGAGAAGTCAGCGATTGTGACACACGGGGTTTTTGTAAACTATCCGAGTTATCTCACTCTGTCCATCAGAAAGCGACTGAGTGTCAAAGTACAGACTCCTGCGTGTGGCAAGTGTAGGTTTTCACTAATATGACGACACAGCTCGGCAAAAACCCTTTCACCTACTCAACTAAACAATCAGCAGTGGTATTGAATATGTAGGTTGCAGGGCCAGTTCCACAGTGGGTTAATTACATGCACACACACATACACACAAAAGAGATCTGTTAAAAGCCGTCTCTCTCAGGCCGGTTGCACTGATTCAAACAAGTATTACAGGACCCGCGGCTGTGTCTCACTTCTCAGCTCAAACATAAAGGAGTAAGAAGTCAGTTAGTCATGCTGGTATTCCAGGAATGGGAAATGTTTGCGCCGGTCTGCATTTCCTCTGCATGTGTGCGAAACCCACCTTTAACTTCATAACCGATTGCCAGGATGAGACCAGAGTAGCGGCTAAATTTAATTACAAATGTTGTTCTGGGTTCGCAGTAAGCGAAGTCTCCAGATTTTGTGAGGTTAAGCAGCCATTGTGACATCAGGTAAGCCATCCCACCACCACCCAATCTCAACGAACTAAAAGGAAAACTAGAATAAACTTGCCTCGCCGCAGAGCCGATGCGAAACGCTGCGTTGCATCTTTACTGAAATCGAGAATCGAGGAGAGTGAAAGAAGGATGTGATGTTTTCTTGCTGTAGAAATGAGAAAGCAACAGAGTTATTCTGAATCTCTCTGCGTCTCTGGAGACGTCTCCGTATTCCTCTCTGTCCTGACATCCATCCACCCGACCGGCGCTCTCCTCTCCCTGTGTGCATGCTCGTTTTCTGCCTGCTCCCTGGGTGGAAGGAACCTCTCAGAGCGACTCAGCACTTCTCAGACCCTGCCCTGAGCTCACATCACATGACAAGGGTGGAACACACACACACAGTCACATGATCTCTCAACAACAGCCCTTTTGTTCCAAGTAACTGGGGCTGCTGGTCACGATACAACGCCATGCCTTGTGCCCTGCCCTGCTGGCCTTCGCCAAACACACACAGATGACAGAACAAGCACATACACAGCAAGTATGACCTCGGGATTTACTTGACACCCACCCGACTCCATTCATACAGGCACACAAAAGAAAAATACACTCCGCTTATATAAAGAATTAAACAGCCATTAAGTTACTGATTATATATTTAATTTTTAGTTTGCTTTACAATACACAAGCCAGCACTGCCAAAATGGTGTGAAGTAAATCAGCTATGCTGAATCTTTAACTTCTGGATGTCAGTTATTCAAGTCGTCAGTTTGTGTATTGATGGTGGAGAGTTTAAGTAGCACGCTTCACGGGGGAAAATGCCATTAACAGCCGAGTCCTTGGTCGACCTCTGCTGCATATGAAGTATCTGATATCTCCGTGCTGGTGTTATTCTACCAGATCATAATGCAGTTCCAGGACTATCGTTCATATCATTATCAACATGAAAGATAAGAGACGTACGTAAACATTATGGTATCGCCTAATAGTTCTGGAGGCTGCATTTTGAAGCTTGACTGTAATTTATCATGTCAAACTCTAACATGCAGGTGCAACACACACACACACACACACACACATTCTGGTTAATTTTTTGCCAACTAAAAAGAACTAAAGACAAGCTTCTTGGATGATCTATACGTCACATCAAACTATAATATCAGTCAGACAATCCATTAAAAACACTCCAAAAGTCTCCAACCTGCACAAACACAGTAGAGTCCAGTGACTCAATGTAGTGAATGAGGCCAACTCAATAAAAAAACAACACATAAAAACAGATAAAAATAAATAAATAATTCATCTGAATTTCTGACAGACTGATCAAATATTTAACTCGAGTTTAACTTGTTTCAACTTTCATTTTAAAACGACTTAAAACTGCCTTTTATGAATATTAGAAGGATTAAATGACACAATTATTACAGAGATATTTAGCACAATACAATGTATAAATGAGATGGAATTAGCAGTTTAGAAATGCATTGTTTATTTGTGTCCTCTGTGCAAATAGAATAATGCATGTGATTCAGAAAACTCATCAGTTACATATATGGCTTTGAACAACTATAAGAACATAATAATTTCAGATAAAAATTCTTTTGCTTTGTTCCTTTTATGCTGTCACTCTCGTGTTTCTTTAGGCTGAAGCATTTTCACTCTTCTCTGAAACCCCAAATTCACTCCCCCTACAGGCTGTTGGAGCTTCAGATGAAGTCAAATCACTTCATCTCTCTGGAAACACTTTGGTTTCAAGTGTAGTAAGGAGCAAGAGCAAGTGCACGATGTCCCAAAAATCAAGTTATAACATTAAATAATATTGAGCATAATTTCGGCCACAGTCACACAACCCCAAAATATAAAGACACACACAACAAGTGCGACCTTTTGTGATTTAAACTTGCACACCTCTCTTGTATCCCATCATACATCATCTTCTGTGGCAACCAACCCCTTGTATTCCAGGGTCCGTGTTTGCAGTGGAGAACATTTGTGAAACCTTCAACTGTTCAACTGTTGACTCGCACTGCAGGATACGCTGTCTGGTTAATGATGAACGAGCACAAAGAGTGGACACTCCCAGCCTGTAGCATTTAAATAGGTCCTTTGCCCCACACAATCAAACTGTAAATACCTCCACACACCAACGCACACAACTGCGAGAAAGAGTGTGAACTCTTTGTTAATACTAATGTAATAATTACTAGGGCTGCCACAAACGATTATTTTGATAGTCGACTAGTCACCGATTAGTCGACTAATCAGATCATGCATCCATTGGACGTAAAACTACAGCTTATTGCACCAGCAGCATCTGCTCTTATATAACTATCATTAGCTTACAGCTTTAAGTGTTTAAGGTATGTGCTAACTAAAAATAAAGACAAGATGATAGTTTATTAAATTTTAATGAAATTTGCAGATTGTTTCGGTGAAGTTCAATAAACTCCTTGCTATCTAAAATATAACGGGACACCGGAGTATATTCTCGAGCATCTCACACTTCTGATAATCAGCTGTCTGCTTGATGTTTATTCAGCTGTGTAAAAACTATAACTTTAATCTCAGCCAAACCGATTTACTCAGGAACAAATAAAATACAAAAAAAAGCCAAAAAATAACATTTTTAAGTTATCTAAGTGACTTATATATGTTTAACCTGAGTAGCGAAAGAAGGATTTGCCGGTAGTCCGGTGTTCTCATGGCTCTAGTGAGCCTTGCCCCCGGCTAGCTATCGAGCTAGTGGGTAACAGACGTCTCCGAAAACGTCTGAGCGCTTTTGAAAATATGTGGTGTCTTGATAAACTGAGCAGATATTTGAGGTTTACACAGCTACATTCTCGCCTGAAAATATGTTAAACGTTTATTTTGTGACACAGGAAGAATAATAAGAGTAATATTAAAACTAACTAGCTGCCGCCATTGTTGGAAACTGAGCTGGGCTGCGCTATGAATTCTGGGACAGAGCTACTTCTTCTTCTTCTTCGGGGTTTAACGGCAGCTGGCATCCTTGTACATGCAGTGCTGCCATCTTCTGTTTCAGTCCGTTATTACACTCTTAAATCCTACTACTTATTCCTGTCTCTTTTGTAATCTTACAAAGCTTCAAACGATGCGTCGACTATTAAATCAGTCGTCGACGATTTTGATAGTCGACGTAATCGTGACTAGTCGACTAATCGTGGCAGCCCTAATAATTACCCATACAAATGATCTCAGATCATCTCAGGAGCCCTAAGAACAGTCGGGATGTCTTTAACCCTTCGCAGATCATTCCTCAGACTTTAAGCTGACACATGCACCAGCAGGGGGGCACATGCTGAATCAGGCCAGAGATAAATTTAAAATAAATAAATAAATCCCATAAAAGCCACACATAAATCAACCTTATAATGCACACTATTATATTGGCTATTTTTCTACACAGTTTGTTTGATCATCACAAGGTTTATTTATCCACTCATTCACTCACAAGGCAGATCCCTGAAACCATAATGCTGCCTCCACCATGCTTCACAACTGCAATGAGGTTTTAGTGTTGGTTTCATTTTTGGCCCACCTGTCCAAGAACTGTTGCAGAAAAATGATGTGCGACAAAGATTTAAGAAAATCTGCAACAAGTGTTTATTATTATAATATTTTATATTATCGTATTTATTTATTTAAGTATTGTAAAGCAATACACCCCCCCCCCCCTCCCCCGCCACGTTGTTGTGTGATTACATTTCCTATTCAGGATATTTGTAGGGCCTACATAAAATAAACAAATTAACAAAATTGATAGCAAAATGCATTACAGCGTGAAGAGCAAATCTTTCTGTAAACTAATCACATTTTCTAACAGGAAATGAGGGGGAAAAAGGATAAATACATGAGCAACAATGACCTACTTCTGACCACAACACCTGTTATAACATCATAATGCAAATCTGCCTCTCAACCCGCACACTCACCTGTGTTGACACTATTCTGTCAACACAGGTTTATGTGTTACATGCATGCAGTAGTTACCAGATCCCAACAAAGTAAATGTCAAAGGAATTACTGCTGTCAACAGTGGATATAACTTTAAAAACAAACAGCTGCTGTATTTTGTGTTATTGTCTGATGCCTTTCCGAAGGCAAATTAAAACCTCATAAAGACAACGTGTTGGTGTGTAGATCTATAAGTTATAAATATACTGCATTTAATTTTTTATCCATTTTTTACAGCTTCTCATACATATAAATGGATGCTAAAGTGGGGGGGGGGGGGGGGGGTTTACGTTGGTGTCTATCAATTATTATATGTCATTGTAACACAATAACAAACATGTCAACTGGACTAAGGCTGAAGGCTGTGCAGTCCCATACAAACTGGGACACCTGCTCACCCTAACCTGGAGTCAAAGACTATGTTGGACATAAAGAGCAGCCCACAGGAGGGAATCTGTTATTGAAATGATACCTCCATGAACTAATAGTCTACTCAATTCAGCATGTAACGCCCAAATCTCTTTGAGAGCCCCGAGCAGAAACTGAATGTGGAGCATTAACTTCGCTAACGCTAGCTAGCTAAGTTAGCGTTGAAAGAAAAGCAAGTAAACAGAGGATAACAACAAACCATGTGGCTAACGCTGCTACAGTCAGCTCACTCACCGTCTAATCCTTCCTTTCAGCTCCTGATCGGCTCACAGGCAGCAGTGTGTGGTTAGCTGGGTGCGAACCTCCGCCTCCTCCTCCTCCTCCTCCTCTGAACCCGCCGCTGCTGTAAACTGTCAGCCCGGAGGAGTCCCGCTGTTAGCGGACACTGCTCGGCTAGCGTTAGCTGGTCGCCTTCATGGTGAGGAGGGGGAGGAGGAGACCTCCCGGATCCTCCCGGCCGACCAGAATCAAGTCTTCCGCGATTCTGGGGTGTAAATGCGGGTCCGTGAGTGAGCTGCGAAACGGTCGGTCGAGTCTGCAGAGGCTCATGGAGACTGGCTCGGTCAGTTTACTCTCTGCTTGTTCAGGCAAGTGACACTAGTGACGTCACGCCGTATCATAAACAATCCCAGCCCACCAACACATTAAAGAGTCATTCTTTACAGCGGTGCACAGTGGGTTTTAAATCAAACAGTCCACACGTGACTAAAGTGCAGACCAAATGCTGTTTCCTCTCATCAGATGCTTGTTTGTGGATCTCTGCCTTCGGGTTAGTCTTCAGCAAATGAAAAGCAGGCTCTGTTTGCATAAAGAACATGAGATCAGTACTTGACCACTGAAGAATATCTTTTTTGTTGCTTTTGCAGTTTGCTTTGGGTCATTATCCATTTGCACTGGATCGTGTTTGCTACCTTTGACCCCCCCAACTCAGGAGGCTCTTTTAGGTGTTTTCTTGTAAAGTCTAATTTTGTCTCAGGTACATTAATGTATCTCTTGATTGTAGACTTTGACGCGATATGTTTTTCGTAACCAAGGAAAGAATTCAGCAATCACCCACCTTAGATGTCTCCTTTCGTTATTGTTGAACTGGCCAGTACTCAGCAATAACAATAATCCTCCTTTTCTAAGAATATAGTGGACTGTAGATTTAGGCACATCTAAAGTTTTTAGGTTTTTTTGGTATTCAACTTAATGGTGGCTGATGAGAATTCCAGTGAACAGCTACTAAGTTCAACAACACAACATGGAATCAACTCCAGATCTTGTATCTGATTATTTTTCATGAAATAATGAGGTAACAGGTCTCACCTGGCCATGAAACTGGTTGTCAGTAAATTGTCTAATCTCTAAATTATTCTTTTAAGTGTTTTTATTAGAGAAATGCAATTATCTGACAACAGATCAACCTGTTCTGCACCACAAACTTGAGCAAAGGGGGCACATATTTATTCTAAAAAGATCAAAAAGAACAGACAAATGCTCAAAAACATATAATCTCATTAGTTATTACATCACTTTATTTAAAATTTGAGTACATTATCAGACAACAGAGAAGTCATTTGCAGAGCAATTTGCTAATTACAAGCTAATTAAAGTTACTGTTTAATATGCAGATATATTAAACAAAGTTTCAATCTATACATCTACAATCATTTTCTCTTATTCTCTTACCCAGTCTGCACATAAATGGAGATTTATGTAAGTATAGACAGGTGTTGGTGTGGATGTGGAAGTGTGTTTACCGGATATTTTCTTGCTTCAGGTATTTTTCACCTCCGTATGTGTGTATATGTGTCTGTGTTTGACCTTTCAACACTTTTTTCTAAACTATTTTAGGTGCTAGTGGTATCAGAAAAGAAGGAAAAGTGCATAAATAACACGTTTAATTCTGTATGTAAAATAAAGCTTTTGTGTCACTCTTACATAACTGGAAGCACTGATGTTCACATACTTAATATTTAAACCACTTAAAGCAAACTTTTGTTGCAGAAGCTAAAATATAAACAACAACAATATTTTTCTGCCATTTGACAAACAAAATTATTTTTTCCTTTGAGTAAATTAAACCCCACTTATTTTTTTTTATTGCAGTTGTAGAGGAAGACTAAAACCTAGAAAATTCTAATATGTATGGATAATAAGACAGTCATGTAAGTACCTGCCTTTGTATTATGAGAAAAAGATTGTCATCCATCCATCCATCCATCCGTCTTTTGCCACTTATCTGAGTTTGGATCGTGGGGGAGCAGCTTACGCAGAGAAGCCCAGACCTCCCTCTACCCAGGCACCTCCTCTGCCTTATTTATGGCGACAGCAAGATGTGTCCAAGCCAGCTGAGCGATATAATCTCTCCAGCGTGTGCTGGGTCTGCCCTCACCCAGAGGGCACCCAGGAAGTATCGTAGTCAGATGCTTGAATCACTTCAGCTGGCTCCTTTCAGTGCTGAGGGGTAGCGGCTCTAATCTAAGACACTCACAAATAACTGAGCTCCTCACCCTATTTCTAAGTTAGAGGAATTTCCATTACTTGTATCCGAGATTACATCATTGTATTCACTACCTTGAGCTTGTGACCATAGGTAAGGTTGGTAACTGGTAAATGGACAGCTTTATTTTCATGCTTTCTTCACCACAACAGACCGGTACAGTGTCCACACTGCAGATGCAACACTGATCTGTTTGTCAGTCTCCTGTTCATTTCACTTGTGAACAAGACCCCGAGATACTTAAACTCTTTCACTTGGCACAACAACTCATCTCTCACCCAGAGTGAGCACTCCACCCAGGCTCAGAGGAGATCATTTTCATTCTCATTGCTTCAAACTCAGCTGCGAACCACCCCAGTGCGAGCTGGAGGTCGTCACCTGATGAAGCCAACGGAACCACAGCATCCATAAAAAACAGATAAGAGATGGTAAATAGACTGATTCTTATACAGCACTTTTCTACTCTGCTTGAGCACTCAAAGCACTTAAGATCGAGCGGCCACAAAACTGGAGACTTTCCAATGCTTGCCTACACACAGAAATCCATAAAAATTAGGAATCGCAGACAGAGGACAGCACTGGCTGTCAAACTGCGATCAGGACTAAATCCAACATACCGTATTATTGGCGATATGGACCAAGCTCTCACTGTGTTGCAAAAGAACTGAACAGCCTCTAACAACAAGCACGATAACTCACACTTGAATGGATCGATAGATGGATTTCTCACATGCTCAGTGTTTCTTCCTGTCTTGTGGATTGTTTTTTATTTTATTTTGATAGTTTGTTTTGGGTTTTACTCATCTGTCTGAATATCCTGATTACTTTCACCTGTGTCTCATTCTCCTGTTTTAGTACCATTTCGTTAGAGTAACACAAAACCAGTTAGCCCCAGGCGTATAAATAGTCCTGCCCTTCTCTTCTCTTCTCTTCTCATTTTTTTAAGTAACCAATATTTGACAACAGCATAATAAAACTGGAAATTCCCAATATTTTTAGTGGCCACCCCTATGGAAAAAATTCTGAAGGTGGCCCTACTCTTCACTTCATTGATTTTCCCCTTTAGTTCTCTGTGTATTTGCTCTTTTGGATTTTGTTATCTGTTATCGAATCTGATGCTTTTCCTCACCTTTATAAATATATTTGTGCAGTTCTTATTTTATAAACTTTCTACTGTTTTAAGATTGTTTTTTGTAAATATTTTGAAGAACTTTGTAACTGTGGTTCTGAAATAAAGTTATTATATGTATGTGAGCTGATATGAGCAGGTAAATCACACTGATGTGACACATTAAAAAGTCTTGTCCACATTGGCAAACTTATTGTCTATAAAAGTGGTCTATCACCGTGCTAAAATACACCACAGTATTACAGTAACCCACTTCCACTGCCTACTGAAAGATTTAAAGAAGCCTCAGCTGATCATGAAAAGTTTTGCAACAGTGGCACCTAGAGGACATGATAGGAATCACCTCACAAGCACTAATACAGAAGACAACTCTGATAACATTTGAGAAAGGACGTTTGAGTCGGTTACACCTGCGACTACCTCTATTCGTGTTTTTTGTTTTCTGCCGGTCGCTCTGGCTTGGTTGACAGATAGGCGAGTGTTGTGGAAGGCACACTGTCTGTCCCGTCACGACTGGGCTATCACCACCACCGTCGCCTCCATGGCTGCAAGAAAACAAGCACAACTTTAATTTAAAGGAGACAGAAACGCATTCACTCGGTGTACATGACTGTAGGATTTTGCAGTGCACATTTTCTAGAGTTTAAAAAGTAGGACTTTAAATATTGAATTCACAGCTGTGCAGCTTGAACTATCTTCTAACATTTGAAGCACAGAAAAGTGTCTGTGAATGTTTATGAGACCCACTGGAGCTGTTACAGTGTGAGCTGCTAAGATGTGTGCATATTTGTCCATTTAACTCTCTTTAGGTCTGTGTACAGCTGTGCTGCTTTACCTTCTTAACTGTAAAATTACATGACTGAGCAGCGTTTTACAGTCCAGTTAGACTCCTTTGTCTCTGTGGATACAGGCAGAAATACATCTGGTCAGAGCCAAACACAGGAAAGGCTTTACTGCTGTCTTTGCTTGTTTTCGAGGGCAAACTCGAACAGGGATACATTTAGCGTTTGGGGGAGTTCACAAAGTTTTCATGAATGAGTGGCAAGGAGGCCGTTAAGGAGCCAGTGAGTGACCTACTTTATTTATTTACTGATAATGTGTTGTATTTGGTAATCTAGGAAGGTTCATCAGCTTTGATGGCCATAACTTTGCTCTTTTTCACCTCTGAGAACTCGAGGTTTTGCCTTCCTGAGGTGATTCTTTTTATTTTTATCTCAGCTTTATCTAAACGTAGTATAACTCCCTGTATTTGTCCAAAGATTGTGTTGTTAGTTTCTTTTTTTCTTTGAGATTTGACTTTTGTTTTTGTTGAATTTTTGGATTCCTGTTTTGATTTTTTGATCTTCGTTCCTTGTAGCTCTGCTTTGGTTCTCGTGTTTCTAGCGTCCTCATTGTTTCCCTCTCTCTTTGTTTCTGCACGAGCTCCACTGATCTCTTGTGTTTCCTTTTTTTATGCCATCTTGGTGTTAGTCTCAGCGTTCTTTCCTTTTGGCCGTTTCCTGTTTTACTTTAACAATTTGATAAGTGTTTTCTTTTGTGTGATGTTTTGGGTTTCACTTCCCAATATTTTATTCTTCATATAGTCACAATTCCTCTTCTTCCCTGATCCTTAAACAGCAGTAAAGTGCAAATATATTAATACACACTACAAACTAAGTTCAAGACCTTTTTATACTAAAAGATAAAACTTGTTTGTTCAACTTGATAGGGAAGTGCTACAGAAATATCACCAGACAGAGCTGTAAGTCTACTGAATTCCTCCCCGTGTCACTGTGGCTGCACCATACCAACTTATCCTTATTTTTATGTACATATTACATAAATATACAAATATAAATGATGACATAACCATTGATTTCATATATCATCATTTCTGTTTTTGTGTCTTTGCAATTATTATTATTGTGCCGTGTGATCAGCCAATATTTACGGTGCTGTGAAAAAGTATTTGTTCTCTTTTTGATTTCTTAGTTTTTTTTGTTTGTTTTGTTTCAGATCATCAGACAAGGATAACCCAATGAAATACAGATTTTATATGTTTACATTTATTAAGGGAAAATGGTATCCAAACCAACCTGACATTACCTGACAAAGTAATTGCCCCCTCTTGTTAAATCATGAATTAACCGATTCACTGTGTGCATGCCCAGGACTGACTGCTGGCAGACCTGCTTTACCGAGAAATCACGAAAATAGAAGCTGCCCGACAAGATAAAGTAGGCTAAAAGCAACAGATCCTGCACTCCAGGTTCCTCTTTGTCTTTTGTTTGTTCAGTTTTGCTCGAGCAGAACTAAACTAAACTAAAACCTAGGATTTTAGTTTTTGTCTGATTTTTGCATTTTGAGGTAAAACTAAAACCTATTTGTTTCAAAACTACAATTTGATATTAATACTTTCAATACTGTTTTAACTTTATGTGAAGTAAATAATTCTCACTTCACAGTTTCACTACACTGTTGATCCCTTGCTTCTCAGACCGGGTTGGAACATAGATGATGCAGTATGTCCAGTAAACAATGTTTAAGTGGAGCAGTTTTTATTCTTACTTTGTGCTGAGGCTGCATCCTTGGCTTCTTGTGAAGTATCCACAGCACCATCAGTGATCAGCTCCTCTCCTACAGCAGCAGGTGGCGCCACCTCCTCTCCTGCTGAGGGAGCAGAGTGGCAGGAGTGGCAGGGTTTCTCCTCATGCACAGGAGCTCCTGATGTAGGCTCTGCTTCTGCAACGGAAAGAACCTTTAGGTCCGCTCCAGCGGAGGCTGCTGCCAGCTGAGTCGTGCTGACAGCAGCTTCAGCTGTCTCCTCTGCAGGTGTTTCAGCTGCTGCCTGGTCAGCTGGTGAAATCTCATCCAGTGGGGCAGCTTCACTGGTGACTGTGGCCTCCTCAGCAGGAGCAGCATCTTCAGAGGAGACAGCCTCATCAGCAGCGATGGCCTCCTCAGGAGCAGGTCGAACTTCAGCCTCTGCCTCGTCCACAATGGGCATTGGAGATGTTGTTTCCTCAGGATGAGATCCAGCTTCCTCATCCACAGCTGCAGCCAGAGCAGATGTCACTACCGTTATCACTTCTTCAGCAGCTGGAGTCTGAGCATCTTCTGCACTTTTCTCACCCTCTCCAGACTTCACCTCCTCCTCACCTTCTACACCTGCTCCCTCTTCAGATGCTTCCTTGGCCACTGCCTCTGATGCTTCTTCCAAAGCTTCTGTTTCAAGCACCTCATGTCCCTTTCCTTCACCTTCAGTTTGTTGGACAGTCTCCATCGGATCCGTCTCACCAACAGAAGCTGCGGCAATTTCAGCTGTTGAGCCGGTCAAGAGCTTAACATCTGTGAGCAGCTCTGGTGCGGACTCTGATGGAGGGAAAAAGACACAAGGTAATGGCTGAGAAACAGGTTTTGATGAAAAACCTTCTAGCTGTTAAAAATCAACAGATTTACTTCAATGCCAACATTTTAAAATCTACTTTAGTTTTGCACTACATCACAAGTGTGACTAGAGTGTGCTCTAAACTCGTGTTGTGCTTATTTAAGACCTTTAAATGGAATTTAAACCCTTCTAACTAATTTTTATGAATATAAAACATAATTTCTTAAATCTTCTATTAATCCCACTTACCTTGACCAGGAATCTATTACTGGATCTTTTACAGTCACCACAGGTTCAGGCACTCTACAGAAGACTACAAATCCCAGGTTTAATGCAATATACTCTTTTCTGGTATTGTAGACACTAATTCCTTATTCACCTTCTTATATTGTTCTCCAGATGAATTTCTTTTTCAAACAATCAAGCGTTTAAACAAGTATTAGTCATATCCCCTCTGTGCACTTGTAACCATGTGGTTATTTTTGCATTTATGGTTATTTTTCAGCATTTTTTTAACAGATGTTTCTTTCTGCTCATTATTCTGTGAGTGGGAAATACTGTGAAATCAATTATGAAGGCTGGAAAACTTCTTAGTTTGATGGCAGTCGAGCTGAAGCCAGACAGGAGCATGAACACAGCACAGGGATTCTTCGGGATAAGGAGCTTTTCTACAGGAAGTAGGTGTTTCTACTCCAAATACTATATTAATGGTGTGGAGCAACAAGCAAAAACATCTGAGAGACTAAAGAAAATCTTTATTACAGCTGTACCAAAGACCATTTTCAATGCACGGACATAAGGGTGAATGCATTTTCTATAAAAGAGGACAGAGACAGCAGCAACAAAAAGAGAACTTTGATTTTTTAGGGAACAAATTGGCAATGAAATAGAAATGTGTGCCGGGCAAATAAAGTGAGTGCAGGTCGGTGTAGCTGTAGAAGAATAAGATGGATATGTGGTAATGATGAATATGAGAAAGCATCTTACTGCACGAGATTTTTTTAAAAAGAAGACAAAGTAGGAAATGAAGTTTTAACCACGTCTCACTCTGTGCAAAAACTGTTTTATAGTTTGAGAACACAAGACCAGCACTGCAGTCTGCTAACAAAGAGCTAACTGGTTCAGGTAACTCTTCACGGTGAGTTTAGAGGTTGAAAGAAAACATGGCTGAACACATAAAATACCATCTGAACCTGCTGGAAAGGAACAAGAAACAGGGCCGTCCTGTTTTAAGAGCACTTAAAATCAGATTTTTCGAAAGCATTAATTACCAACTTAGTTCTGTCCATTATATTTACCCCGTGTACTGTACAGTATCCAAATTATAATTTGGATTTCTTCCTTTTTTGTGATAGATTTTCTATACAGACATAGTTTTCCACAGTGGCTCTAATCACACAGACTAATTCCAGATGTTCTTGGATGTGAAGCATTAGGAGAGCTAAGGGAAGGAGGGGAGCTGAAAACTGGACTGATGAACCCCCAACAGAATTTTTTAAAACGACTGAAACTACATTTTTTTTGCTCGTTATCAAAAAAAATGGGGTTAATGAGTCCGTTTTTCTGGGGAAGCGAGGAGGGACATAGCACATCCAACTGGGTGAACTATCGAGCCATCACAGGTTTAAGCAGCCACCTCTGCAGCAGGGGCGACCTCGGCTTCAGCAGGTGGAGTGAGATCTACTGCTGCCGTACCAGCGTTTTCTGCCACAGGTTCCTCTGCTGGGGCCTCCGCAGCCACTTCAGCAACCACCTCTGCCTCCACAGGTGGAGCGGCGTCCTCCGTCTCTGCCATCTCAGCTGCTGCCTCTGGAACGACCGCCTCAGAAACGGCGGCGGCTTCTGCTTCTTCAGACGCAGCTTCCACAACAGGTTCTGCAGCTGTCTCTCCTACAGGTTCTGCAGCAACAGTAGCCGGGGCCGACTCAGCGATGACCTCAGCAGCAGGGGCTTCCTCCTCCACGGGTGCAGGCTCAACTGCAGGTGGAGCTGCCTCTGATGCTGCCTTTGCTGAAGAAGCTGCAGCGTAAGAGGCCAGAAAGAGAAACATGTGAAAGATTTCACTCTAGTAAATGTTAGCTATGTGATGCTTGTTATATCTGTGCCTGAATAAAGTGTTAACCTCTGGAGATTAAAGATGAAAGCAACTGTGCACTTTTATTAATGTAGGTTTCATTTTTCCAGCGGGTTGCTCATCTGTGCATTAAAAGCTATTTGATACGAGACTTCCAGCAGCAGATAAAGAAGGCTCAAAGGTCAAGACTTTAGGTCTTTGAGGACTAAAAGGTGACATAGCTGCTGTTAAAACTGTAAACATGAGCAAAGTGAAGGATAATCTTATCCTAACATGTCAGTGAAAGACAGAAATATATTATTACCACCCCCAGAATCAAAGCTCAGCACTTTAGAGATAAAGTTTAACGTCTCAGGCTCCAAATCTGAGCTAATATTATGGACATTTTTGGCTGTTGCCATATTAGATTTCTGAAACCAGTATCATTAACTGGGAAACAGAGCACATGTGTTGTCAGTCATAAGTTAGACTGGCCTTACATCATACACTTATTTATTTTCCTCTAACAGACCAATCGTACTATAATGATTTTACCACGTATGTGTGTGTGTGTAATATTTTAGAAATCACAGTTATGTTGTTTTTGTAGCCTTCATACGTTCATGCGTGTGATGTTACAGTCTCCGTTTGTGTTTCATTCATGTGTCACACATAAATAGCTTAACAGTCACCAAAATTTGTATCCACGATGGAATTTTGCTTGAATCACCACTAAATACGTAATGAAGAATTTAAAAGAGCAACATGGGATTCTTAACTAGTTTAAACATAATGTGGTTAAATACTAGTTTAAACTAGTGACTGAGAGCATAAACCCAGCAGGAAAGCTTTTTCTGAGGTTTGTTTTTCTCACATTTTTGTTTACTGTACTGGTTTTACAGCGACACAATTCACCCCCTACTGGCCATTAGAAAGAATGCAGGTTTAACTCCCACCTTTCAAACCTGTAAATTACGTCAATCTTTCAGTCTACACTGTTCCTTTCAAGGAACTTGTACTATTTTGCCAAACATTTACTCACTGAGCTCAGGTGTTCCACTCACCTCCATGGCCACAGGTGTATAAAATCAAGCACCTAGGCGTGCAGACTGTTTCTGCAAACATTTGTGAAACTCTCAGGAGCTCAGTGAGTTTCACTGTGGTACCGTGATAGTCCAGTCATGACATTTCACAGTCAGCTGTTGGGGGCATTATAACAAAGTGGAAGTGATTGGGAATGACAAACTCAGCCATGAAGTAGTAGGCCAAGAAAAATCACAGAGCGGGTTGCCAACTGTCTGACTTGTCTGACTGCATTGTGCCAAGTGTAAGGTTTGGTGTAGGGGGGTTTATGGTGCACGGCTCGTTTTCAGGAACTGGGCTCGGCCCCTTAGCTCCAGTGAAAGGAACTTAATGCTTCAGCACAGCAAGACGTTTAACTGTGTGGCAACAGTCTGGGGATGGCTCCTTCCTGTTCCAACATGACTGCACTGCAGTGCACGAGAGTGCACATAAAGACATGGATGAGTTTGGCGTGGAAGAACTTGACTGGCCTGCACAGAGTCCTGACCTCAACCCGATAGAACACCTTTGGGACGAACACAGCGATGTCGGCCTTCTCGTCCATCATTGGTGTCTGAAATGCACTTCTTGAAGAATGGTCAAAACTCCCCTAAACACATTAAATGTTATGGAAAGCTTTCCCAGAAGAGCTGAAGCTGTTATAGATGCAAAGCACGTAAGTTAATGTGTGCATTCAGCTCCTTAAAGACCAGAGGTGGTTTCCTCTCCATCGCTGTAAGCAGCAGCACTTTAACTTCTTATTTCGGAGTGAAAACAACACTTCAAAGCTGCATGATCGCAACTAACCCACTGACAGCTGCTGCTTAGCACCATTACAGCTCAGTTAACGGCTCTGGGCACAGCGCCATGGACTCTCCGGGCTGAGTAGACAAAAATTGCGCAGACAGAAATCAAAACAGACAGGCACGATGAAGCCATTCAGAGTGATCAGTCTACCGTGCAGCTGGTGAAGCTGGAATCAGCCCTGAAATACATTCGCTTCTTCCTTTCTGCCGTCTGTGTCTTTGATTAAACAGTTACAGACTCCGACATCAGACTTCTGTGGTCAAACAGGCTGTCACACCTTGGGGAATTTTAATCTTAATGGCACAAGCTGAAGTAGCACCATTTTAACCTGTTGTAGAGAGGAGGCTCACGGTGAGGGATTTCTTTGATAAAACCGGTCCTTTTACAGTCATGGATGGTGTTTTGGGGCTCTTCATTCATCGCTGTGTTTGAACCCACACACGGGAGCTCTGTGGGGAGTTTGCACTCTCTCACTGTGACTGTGTCTGTGAAGGTTCTCAAAGGACCCCCTGATGATCCTCTAATCGCCTGAGCCAGTTTCACACCTTGGCTCAGGCGATTAGAGGGATCCTTTTGTCCCTCTGTGGGGGGAAACTCCCACTAGGTTTATATCTGGGACTCTCCACCATTTGACCTTAGAACTGAAGAAGCTTCTCGGATGAGAGGTGAAACGTCTTCAAGCAACTTAAAGAAGTCCAGACGCTTTTCTTTGCAAGCTCCTTTGACTCACTGTGACTGTGTGAGTTTCCTGTAGGATCTCCAGCTTTTCTACTATCAAAAACAAGCTAGGCTGGTGCTGCCTATCCTTGAGTTTCACATACTGGTTAAATAGAAGGTTTGAAAATCATTTAATTTACAAGAAATTAGTGTTTTAAGTTGCATATCAAACCTTCTCTTGCTTTAGCTGTGATCACATAAGTTGAAATCGTGTGTCTTGTCTGTGCAGCGTGTACGGTTTGCACAATGTCATGTTCACAAAGCTGAGTTGTGGGTGACAGTGTTTGTTTTTGAGTGTGTCTGTGTGAGAAAGTAGCTAACCCTTCGCCCCGGAGCCCATGTTGGCGAGTCTTTCCTCGTAACGCTCGGTATCATCGTTGACCGTCTTGTATGCCTGAGAGAAACACAGCAGACATGTACTCATTACATTCCAGCACACAGCTAATGATAACGGCACGAAACAAAATCCAACCTCAAGCTGACAAACACAGTCAGACACACTTGTTTGCTTTGCCAAGAGCCCGACGGTGACTGGGGGACAAATTTGACCGAACAATGGCAGCAAAAAGGGAGAGATTGTCAAAAAGCACAAAGAGCCTCTTTTGTCCCGTCCAGCGTCTGAGCTGTGGTAACGTCTGCAGACCAGGCTGGCTTCAGACTGCATCGCTCCCAGTTTGCACCGGCAAGGACAGAAGCCTGTAAAACTACCAGGTAACTGCATATATCCAGTACAGCAGCTTGTTGTTCTGGTTTTGAATGAGTATTAAAAAAAACACACTAGAAGATTTTGTTTCTTTGAAGATGTAAAAAGAGAGCAGACCTTTTTTACACTCCTGTATGACACTGAAAAACACAAATTTATTGAAAAGTAGAAAAAGGGGGACGAGTTACTTTCATTTACAGCACTGCGTTTCTATTCTTGCACTAGCTTTGCATGACTAACACTTCAAAATAATCCTCAGTCATCTTGTATTGGACCTTGAACCTCTCCGTTCATCCTCTATCTTAACCCCACCACCCCCTCCCTTTTGGAAAACTTTCTTCACGTAAACAACTAGTTCAAAATCTCTGCACACCTGAACACATGACAAGTCTTTAATGAAATAACTGAATATAACTGCTGCACGTTTAGCTAAACTTTGTGACTTAATAAATGTATTCTCATTGAGAATGTGTGCAGCAGTAATATTTAATTATTCTGTCTCCTGTAAACCATGTGTTTAAGCAGCAGGTGACTTGTGTGCCAGAGATGACCATATTAGGAATATCCTTTCCCAGTGACATCACACAGAGCCAAGAATAGAAAAAACTGTGTGAAACAGACAAAGGTAAGGATTGGTCAGCAAGTGTTATTTGATCATCTTAAATTTAAATGTTACTTGTAATGTTGTAATTCATGTTAACTACAGTGAATCTGTAGCACTAGGTGGTCTTGTGCAGGTTAACCTCATTTTGCAGTGATGAGGTAGGCCTGGTGCAGAGCAGGCAGTGGTTCTTATAGGTTCTCATACTCTGGGATGGGCACCTCTGATCTGATCGGACATGAACAACCAGGTGAAAATGATTTTCTTTGAAGGGGAAATCAATTAATTTAATGATGCTACTGCACTGATGACATGCACCTCTATTTATGTGAAATTTAACATGGATTTGTTTATGTTTAACTGCTGATTTAAAAAAATACAGGCTGTGAGGCATGAACTTTTTCAGATTTTGAAATGAAATGTGAGAAAAAGTTTGAAAAAAACTGGGTTAGATCGATGTTAGCAGTCATCAGTGTTCAGTTTAGACATGAATCCCTTTGTGGTGGCATCAGGATGGGCATCTGGAGCAAAATCAGTATATAACACCTGCTTATTACTGAATTACGTTGTCTAAATCAAGAAAGAGAAGTAAACCTCAGAGCAGCAGCACCACAGGCTCATATAAAGGAAAACAACACAAATAACAAATATTAATACAAATGATCGCAAAGATTTTCTTTTGCCCCAGCTGTAGCACAAGTTCAGGTTCCTCACCTGAAAAATCCATGTGCAACACCTGCTTACAGCAGTCAAAAACAGCACACACACGGTGAAAATGTGGACTCACAAACCATCGCCTATAACCTGATCTGATACTCACATAAACAACTGCAGCAGTGAGGCCGCCGCCACACAAAACAAAGTACGTCATGTTGGTGGAGCCTCCAGGAACACCGAAGGCCATGTGTCGCACCGGAGCTGTGGAGAGACACACACGGGTACAGTTATCCGGCGAGCTCGTAATAAAGACATTTATTTATATAAACACACGTAAGTGCGTTTAAAATGAGAATCAGTACTAATACTGGAGAGTCGTGGATAGAAACCACTACAGCTCTGACACTTTGTGAGTTTATTTTGTTCAGAAAACTGTCGCTCCATCAGAAGCACGACGGGCACGAAGAACAGTGCGTCAACAGCGTCAACATGTCTCCATCCCTTAATCCAGTTACACAATACAGCCCGGTCATTTGTAGCAGAGGAGATGGAAAGATTTAGCAGCAGCCAAGCCAAACACTGAATCTTTGCTTAAATTAAACCCCCGGCACACACGCGCACACACACACTACACAAACACTAAGACTTCCTGAATGATGATCTCAGATTTGCATCAAAACAAACAACATAAAGCAATGGGTTCAAATTCATATGGAGTAGTCATTTAGCACAAATCAGGACTGCCGCTGTGGTGTTGGTGACGAGTGCAGCTGCAAAAAGATCAGCTGGTGTTTAAAGGTGGTGCAAGCAGGTTGACATAAATAAAATCACACTGCCTCAATCTAATCTCTTCCTATCTGGACCTCTCACGCTCACACACTGTGAGAGTGAACACAGGGTGCAGCACATCTCGCCCCTCTTTGTTTGTGTGTGTTCATGCAAATCCTAACCCATCCTGTCACTTTTGACTTTTCCACTGACTGACATTTAAACTTTATCGATTGTTCTTTGTCATCCAGCACATACCTCGCCAGCCACTGCTTTTCACAAGGTTGAAACTGGTTTAATAATAATACAAGAAAAAGGCTTCTCTTATAAACGTCACTTTGTTCTCACAGGTTCAGAAGAACTGCGCCAAATGGCCTAGGCACATTTTGAAACCTTAAATGAGATCCATTATGCTTTTGCACATTTTCTGTCATATATTAACTGTTAGAACGGTGGAATTATGAGGTGAAAACAATCCCTGTGAACCAAAAGTTCAAGCTTCAGCCTGCTTCAAACTATTTTCTACTGTTGGCTCTGGATGACGTCAGTGAAAGCGGACATCGCTTACATCAGGCACACAGCTCTGGAAGGAAGGATTGTTTTGAACCGTGGATCAAGCAAAGCTACTCTCGTAGAGCACTAGAGATAAAAAATAAAAGCATAATGTGTTCCCTTTAAAGTAGATGAAGTGACACCGTGAACCCAGAGAGCACTAAGGCTTAAATCTATCTACAGCCTCATTTATTGGCTTCAAAAAGCTTTAAACTGAATTTATGTAGGGCGATCGTGGCTCAAAGAGTTGGCAGTTCGTCTTGTAACCGGAAGGTTGGGCAAGACACTTCACCTGCCGCCTACTGGTGATGGCCAGAGGGGCCGATGGCGCGATATGGCAGCCTCACTTCTGTCAGTCTACAGTGGCTACAACTGTAGCTGCCTCCACCAGTGTGTGAATGTGAGAGTGAATGAATAGTGGCATTGTAAAGCGCTTTGAGGGCCCCGAAAAGTGCTATATAAATGCAATCCATTATTATTATTATGTAATTGTTTAGCTGTTCTGCCAGAACCTAACCAAACATGCTTTTCCTTCAGTGCCTAAACTTAACCAATGAGCTTTCAGAGCTTAAACCTATGATGGTAGCTTTGAGTGAAAGTAAACCGTGAGAAAACACATACAAGTCCCAACAGGATATATGCATATAACACAAAGTCTGTGTCGTGTCCTGTTAAACCTGCATGACTGCAGGCAACTGCTTGACTAAACCAGGGTTTTTCTAGCATTGCTAGTATGTCTGGCCATCATACAGACCTTTTCCATTTATATGCTACATGTGTTTCCTAAAGTGACTCTTCATCATCGTCTGGAGCTGTAAAAATGGCTTCAGTAAGCTTTAGAGATGCTTTTAGATTATTTTTATCTTTGGGCAGAACCATTTCCCTCCTCTTCCCACTCTTTGTGCTAAACTGCAGCTTTTACCGTCCCATCAACCTTTTATCGAAGCCGACTCGCTGTCTCTGTTTTTGACTTTATATTTAAGAGCACTGTGCAAAGTTTCACTGCAGCTTCGATGAATTACAAACCCAAAACAGAGCTGAGGTTTGTCCTCCCTCCTGCTCTAATACCAATGACACAGCAGCACAGTGCAGGGACAGGTTACTTATACAGGTTATTTATACAGGTAATCACTTAATCCTGGCTGCTGGGTTCAAGCCTGTAAACATAGAAACGCATGTCAGAGAACAGCAGACAAGATAGACATGTCTGAGGACATGATGGTCAGACAGGAAGGGACCTGCTGCATACTTAGGATGCAGTGTGTCGAGCTGGTGTGTAGTTAGAAAGCAGTAGCAGTATTCACCTCCTTTCTTTCACGTCACATCTTCTGTTTTGTTTTGTTTTTCTTTGGCCTGGTTTGCAGCATTTTGCCACAGATTTCTCAGCAGGAAATTAAAGCAGCAGCAGCAGAATCAGCGGCTTTGCCTCGGGCTGAATTCCACAAAGCTCTGATCCCAAACTAAAGGATGATCCGGGCCAGGCAGGCAGGCATGCGTGAAAATAGAGCCAGTCTGAAATCTCCGTCATTGCACGCTCTCCAGATTCAGATTTTAAAAATAATTATTCTGAAAAACAGATGTTTTGTTCACTAATAGGTTATAAACGTTGTTATCCAGATAAACTGGATTTAGGACGTAATTATAGCGTCTACACTCCTTAGAGGCATCATAAAGAATCGCCTTTAATTGTTATTTCTGTTCAAATATTGGATTATTTATTGTAACAAAGTTGAAATATGTAATATTTTAAGTGGTACACTTCTGTGTGTTCCCAGAGCACACACCTCCTTTATCAGACTGCTGCAGCTCGACTGGAAAGCCCGCAAGTGCGTCTCTTTATGGGACTTTTACTTTTCCCTTTCTCAACCCACAAAATCATTAAAAAATAATAAACTGAACTGGCAGCAGCAGAAAATAAACGAGCACAACTATTCTATAAACTCTACTTAATTACTCTAATTAACGCCACAGTAATAATTCCTGAAAAGTCCCATTAAATGTCCTGACTCACCGTATCTGAGTGTCGGTTTGAAAGACCTCCATGCCAGCGGCCCGACTCTCTGCCATGCCCGTCTGCAGAACATGATTGCTCGGGTATTAGCTGCAGCTAAGCGAGTTTTTCTCCGGCAGGTTTTACAGCGAAATGATGGGAAGCGCTCAGCTGCTGCTCACCAGTGCTGATGGGAACAGAGCACACCCCCATTCAAAAGCAGACAGCTCCACCAGCACGCCCCCTGCAGACGAGAATCTAACAGAACACAAATAGCAGGAACTGAAGCGCCAAAGAATGAGCAGAGCTATGATTTGTATTTTCTCCTCGCGTTTGGATCCTTCTGAGGCAGATGTTGACCTGCATATATCATATAATCCCCCTCTTCCTTCATTAAATCATTCTGCCCTCTCTCTCAGCTGTGACTGTGAGAAGGAGAGATCCCGCAGGCTGGTTTTAAGCGCATCACATTCTAGTTCAGTTGCATGACAACGTCAGCTCTGGTTGCATAATGCGATCTCTGTCAGAGTGTGCACGGAGTGACAGAGCCAAGGACAAAAGACTGGCCTGTAGATCAGATCTGGACATCCAGAAAAACACAACGCGGACATGAGACTTTATCAAAGTTTGACTTCTCCTAAATCTACTGACAGTAATCACTTATATACAAGGTTTGTGTAACATCCCATAATATGTTGGGTTTTATTCATTTAGTACCACCTCACAAAAACAACAGATGCTTTATATTCAAAGGTGTAAATCACAAAAACCACAATATTAAAGCGAAAAACTCATCAGTGTCCAGTTGATCCTCCATGAGCACTTGGCGATGGCGGGGGAGGAAGAAGTCCCTTTTAGTAGGAAGCGACCTCCGGCAGAGGCAGATTCAGTAAGGCCATCTGCTGTGAGCAGTTAGGACGTGAACAAAAACAGATGACATAAATACAAAACACTAAGCACAGAAGAGAGAAGAAAAGTTAATGACATGGACTGATACAGTGGTTCTCAAACTGTGGTACGTGTACCACTGGTGGTACGTGGGCTCCCTCTAGTGGTGCGGGAAGTCTCCCAAAAAAATTTAAGATTAAATAATACACCATATTCTGACTGAGGGATTTCTGGAAAATTAAAACGACATAAATGAAGAGATTAAACTAAACAGCAGTGACGTTTGTAGGGTTACTGAAGTTGGACTAGCTGGTATATAATGATGTGCTAAATGATGGCTAGCTACACAGCTATGGTTAGCATAATATAAACACATTAGCACAGTGAAGTTGGAGGATGACCGCTTGACAAATGAAATGTCGGGATGATGTAAACGGACACAATACGAGGTTAGTCATTAATATACTGCTGCATGGGCTGGGCTGTAGTTACATCTTAAGGTTTTAAAAACTGAGCTTTAAAATAAACAGTGGTAATAAAAAAACCAAGAGAGGCTGACAGTGATCACTGGCCTTTTAGGGGTTTGTTCAGATGAAATAGAAAAATATACAAAAACAAGACAACCCTGAGAAACGCAGAGCAGTTGTTATTATTATCACTTGTCACATCCTGTTTATGACAGTTAAAGTAAATAACATTCATATAAGAAATAAAATTGTCTCGTATAAGCTGTATATGATGTTAAATAGGTGTATGCTATCGTACTTTAATTTCTGTCATAAGGGTGGTACTTTAAGAGCCATATATTTTATGAGGTGGTATTCATTGTGAAAAGTTTGAGAACCACTGGACTAATAAAAATGGAGAAGTGATGCATCATGGGAAGTCCTCCAGCAGTCTGAGCCTATAGCTCCCAGGTCCCCCTTGAATCGGGGTGATATCCATGAATGGCACATGAAGGAGACAAAAGCTGAGGTAACTGATGTGCATAAGTACTCCGAACTTTCTAAAACAAATATATATTTGATAATAAATAATAAACATTTTTTTCTGAGTTCTGCTGAAGTTGAATAAAATAAATTGCACCTCAATTTAATTCAAAATAAATACAAATTAATTACCACTGAATGCTGTACAAGTAGTAAGTCCCCCCTTTTAAGGTTTATTTTTGTTTATTTAATTATTTATATATAATGAACCCCATTAGCTTGCACAATAGTGGTTGCTAGTGTTCCTGGGGCCCAAGACATCAAGTATAATATCTAATGAAACATTACACAAGAACGTAGATGCAAAAAAGTCCACATAATTTGGCTGTTCCATCCATTGTAAGGTTTTACAATTGTAAAAATATAAGTATGCATATATCAATAAAATTGAAGCACAATACACATGAATCAAAAACAGGTCACAACTTTGCAATCATAAAATATTTACAATAATTAAAAACTTTGTAAATTTTAATTTTTTTTAAAAATTAGGAATAGTTTACAGTTAATAGTACTTGGCCTTTTTGTGGCAATTACTTTGTATTATTTTTGTAAGTAAAATAAAATTATTGAATCTTTACAGTGTGCACGGTCGCGGCAAAGCCTTAAACCTGTAGCTGAAGTGGAAATTTGAGATAAAGTGAGTAATTTTACTCTGAGACATTTCCTGTTCAACCATCATACATTGCTGGTTAGGTCAGGTGATATAATGGACATTATATATCACCTGACATGGACCCTACACTCGCTTTATACTGAGTTCCCAAGTCATTTTTTAGTCCCCAGTTTAAAACTCATTAAAAACTGTTCAAAGTTTACATGCTCCAAGCTAAACCCCCACTATGAAATTATCAGGAGGCCTTTCCTCTCTTGAACCACCTGCAGGAGCTTCATAGAGCTTCTTTTGGTAAGTTTACAGGTGCAGTAAACGTACAAAAACAGCGATTAAGATTTTACTTAAAAATCTCAGAGTAAAGAAAGCAGCCTCTCCTCTGGTTCCACTCTTCCCTGCATTCAGAGAGACACGCCTACTGCTGAGCTGTTGAATGTTGCACAGCTGTGATACTTTCGTGTGCGCACACGTCCTTAAACACCGGACGCTGGCTGTTGTTTGGCTGTAGGATCTGCAGAAGTCTGGCCGTTCGACTTTAATCATGTGACAAGCTCTGAATCATCGATTAGACAAAGTCGTGAAACCACATGTGATGCACTTTTCCAACGCCCACATCACGCACAAGACCTGAGCATGACTGCTGCCGAGTCCGCGGGCAGCCAGGATGAGATGGTGATGCGTCAAAACAGCACCAGCTCTCAGGAACTATTTGAGTAAATTTTAACTGAGTAAATTTCACTCTGTGACCCTTGGATGGGCTGCATGTTTGACACCCCTGGCACAGGATGATGTGACTCAAAGTTTTTAAGCACTGGAGAAACCAGAAGCCGAGATGTTTGCTTTCTTTTGAATATTATTGAACCAAATGACACGGTGACTCATTATGGTAGATGGAGGCACAGTGCCAGGGTTGGTGGGTGTGACAGCAGGAAGAAAAGACGTTGCACAATCACACTAAGTTTGTTCATTTGAGTCAGTTTTTCCAAAAGCCTGGAGTTATATTTTGGTGCCATCACATCCCAGAGACGGCTCACATCTTTGCAGCTGACATTTCCAAAACGAGGAAACTCACAGAAAGAGCATCCAGACCAGCTGTGTCAAACTTACAGCCCAGTTTGGCCACTGAAACCACAGTACTGCCTCAAATAACCACACCTGCACCGCTCCTTGGGTTTACACTTTGAGTAATAAATACACAAAAGCTCATTACCTGGACTTGGTCATATAATTAAAACCTGAATTCTTTTTTTAATTTACAGAAAATTTCTTATGGACCCACTTTAAAAAAGAAAAAGAACAAATTTCTGTGGTGAACAAGGAACAGATTTAATAGTTAAGCTTTTGCTTACTTTGGTGTACTACACTAGGCTGTTAGACCAACAAGAATACAAATAAAAATCAAAAACTGTTCACCTCCTGCTTTGCAATTTTCACATTTTCTTGACTGGCTGGTTCTCTGTTTACATCCCTGATTGATACGGATAAATAGCACACATATCAAGATATATGAATTTGTAATTTTAGGGTAAACTGCATTTTTAAGAGCTCATTCTCAGAGCTATGTGCTTTGCTTTAATGCATCCAGTCATATTGGACATGTTGGATCTGTGGTATCAGTTCCTGGGTGCACATTCAGTCTGAGTCAGTGAATAACAGCAGCTGAGGAAGCTGTAAGTTTAATGTGACTCGTGCAAGGTAGGAGTTTAGCATTTGGAGTCGAGTGGGCTGCTGCTCTGGGTTACAGGGTTTTCTGTTAAATTCTGTGAAAGCTGAGCTGCTCGTAGACGATTGCATTACGTTGTATTTATGTGTGAGAAGCAGTGTTGGGAAGGTTACTTTTAAAATGTATTCCATTACAGAATACAGATTACATGCCCCAAAATGTATTCTGTAAGGTATTCCGTAACGTATTCCGTTACTTTACTCAATGAGAGTAACGTATTCTGAATACGTTCGATTACTTAATATATTATCATGCTGTTTACAACTACATGAATGTACTATTGCTGTGATTTAAATGGTAAATGGACTGATTCTTATATAGCGCTTTTCTACTCTCTCGGAGCACTCAAAGCGCTCTATACAACATGCCACATTCACCCAATCACACCCATTCTCACAAGCACTTTATCTATACTTAGTGCTATTTTAACTACAGTCATACTCCGATGGATGCATCGGAGAGCAACTTGGGGTTAGTATCTTGCCCAAGGATACTTGACATGCAGACTGGAGGAGCCAAGGATCGAACCACCAACCTTCCGATCAGTAGGTGACCTGCTCTACCTCCTGAGCTACAGCCACCCCGGACCTTATTACTGTTACTGAAGGTCCGCGGCTCCGAACCGTAGTAAAGGGACCTCTGGCTAATTCGGTGGGTTCTGTGTCGGCTCGTAGCCGAAAACTAGCTTTAATTTGTTGTCTGGGTCAACTTTGCTAGCGAGAGACAGAGAGAGGCGTTGAAAGGCTGCTCCAACAGAACTTATTGTTTCGGAGGAAAACACGAACACGGTGTACAGTCGAGTCTTAATAGCTTACTTACAACTGGGCTCGTCAGGCTCTCTTCTTGGCTGCAGTGGTTATTATTATATTTACATGCTTCCAGCTCCCGTTTTTGCTCGATGACAGCTCGTACTTTTCCTTTTTCTCCCTCTCTCGCTCACAGACACATAACGAGTAAGGCAGTCCATTCTCCCTGCAGCACGGACTACACTGCCTATGATGCTACATTCTTTAGAGCTATACCTGTAGCATTCTGCCTATTAGCTTAGCACAACAATAACAGAAATGCCTCTCTCACCCAGGAAACAAGCAGAGAGAGAGAGCGTCACCCTGTAACCATGGCAACCGTAACGCTGCCACCTGGAACAACAGAACGTAGCTGTCAAACAAAACCCAAACAGTCCTGACCCGCCACAATATGAAACAGGGAAGTACCGCCGTGTAATCCATTTATTTCAACAAAGTAACTGTATTCTAAATACCACCTTTTTAAACGGTAACTGTAACGGAACACAGTTACTCATATTTTGTATTTTAAATACGTAACGGCGGTACATGTATTCCGTTACTCCCCAACACTGGTGAGAAGTAATCGCCTGACACTTTCTAAATCCACAGTAATGGCTCAAAATTCTCATGACTATTTACTCCATGTTGGTAAATCGCAGCCCTGTTTCTGAGCTGTTATTTTACATGAATTAAACGTGATGTAGGAAAGCAAACCGTTATAGTTCACGATCTGTCACACGAGGGTGTCAGAGTTCCTGATAAATTCTCTCTTTAGCTTTAAATCGACTTGCAGAGTGGGCACAATGTCACAACAATGTGTGAATATCATGCATTTTTATTATTTTATTCATTGTAAAAACAGAAATAATAACATCTTTTTATAGAGTCCTCATCCTGCCGTGGTTTGCATATTTGTGCATATGTCACAGATGGAGATTACACACCTGTGCTTCCTCACTCATAGCTCCTCCTGCAAAGCCTCCTCTCTCCTCGAGAAGCACTGCAGGCACTGAGATACAAGAAGGAAAGAGGAGACGAGGAGGCACAAAACAGGGAAATGAGAAAACCCTGAGCTCAGCCAGTGAGACCACACATGCTGAAAACAAACAGCGCCACTGCATCGAAAGCTCACTTGCATGTTTACATTCACAGTATTTTATTTTGCAGCTTTTGTAAACACTGAGATCACAAATATACACTAAATTTCTGAGGGGCACGTTTTGCATTTTTAAGAGTTTAAATATTAAAGTTCAGTGTGAGAGTGACTGGATTGGCATGTCCTCGTCCTCCTCGCTCTCAGCAGCAGGTCGTCGGCTCCTTCTCGGCCTTCTTCTTGTTAGTGAGTTTAAAGGAGCCGCTGTACGCCAGGGAATTCGCTGTCGGGAGTTTCTTCTGCCTCTTCAGCCTGAGGCTAACAGCGGTGACGATGTCCTCCACATTATCCTGCTGATACAGTGCCTGCCTGCTACCTTGCTGTCCGCTCGTGCCTTTCTTTGGAGGATCCTTGGCGGACGTCTCAAAGAAGATCATGCCGTGGGCTTTGGAAAAGCTCACTGCCCGCTCCTGGCTCACCTGGCTGTCAGTCTTTTTGGGGTCACGGAGGTCGCTCTTATTCCCCACCAGGAATCTGAGAGGAGACGAGGAAATGAAAGGTCACAAAGAGTCTGGTCCACGTTAAACAAACACTTTTGCACACAGAGAAGCGATGCAGGTACCTGGGTATGTCCTGGCCGAGGGAGTGCTGCCGGCATTCTTCTACCCAGGAAGTCAGGCCGCTAAAGCTGGCAGGACAGGTGACATCATAAATGAAGAGCACCGCGTGGACGTTACGGTAGTAGTGTTGCACCATGGATTTACGAAAGCGCTCCTGTCCGGCTGTGTCCCACAGCTGGAGCTGATGGTGACGAGGGGAAGTAAGAAAGGAAAGAAAGTGAGAGGCTGATTCTTCTTGAAGGCTGGTGCTGGCACAAGCACGAGGAAAAGGACGGAAGGAACAGTGAGGAAGTGTTGATATTCGTTAAAGTCAGTGACATACAATGAGTCATTTCTGAGAGGGAACCAAAAAAAGGAATAAACAAGCCGATCCTGTTTTTTTTTTTTTAAACCAACGATTTCTCTTCAAGGTTTATTCAAAGTTTCAAAACAGCCCCCGACCCCTCAGAAATACAGTCCTCATGTCTGCAGAAAAGACATTAAAAATAACTACATTAATGCAAAAATAGGGAAGAAACTTGACAGGGGGGGGCACGCAGACCAGCAGACATGGCACCCAAAAACAATCCTGAACAGAAATCTGTGGAGGAGCTCTGAAATGCCAAAGTTGGTGGCCTTGGCCTTTAAAAGCCAATCAACAGCTGAAAAAAGGAAATGCATTAGCCAATCATCCCATTGCACTGCACGCCTCTACATGTGATCTCAGTAAAGATGGTGGTGACTTTATTAATGTAGCTTATTGGGGCTTATTGGATGCGCAGCATCAAAACAAAACATGCTGTTTGTTCGGTTCTCCTGTGGGACGCAGCCATAACGGTGCAAACCTGTGTTGTCTTCCCATTCAGTCATTTAGCGGCTTCAAATAACTGTCTGGATTCAGACCAAGATGGCGGCTGAGCTGCAAACGGACAAAACCAATCAGGGCCCAAAGGTTAGACGTGGCCTGTGGACCAGACCTTCTCAATCTGGCTACAGTCAATTTACCGGTCAATATATTCTTGCCCACACCTATAACCGACAAGGAGTGGTTAGTGACACTGAGGAGTGCTGGTTTTCTCTTAGAGACAGGGTGAGGAGCTCAGCTTCTACAGGGGCGCCTCCAGATGCCTCCCAACTGCTACACAAGGTATTCCAGGCATGTCGAACTGGAGGAGATCCAGGATGCGATGGAGAGATTCTGCTTCTTGGATTGCTCAAAAGCACGTCAGGGTCTACCTAGAGGAGCGGAAGGAGGTGAACGAGTTCTGGACATCTCTGCTTAAACTCCTGCCGCAAACACCTGGACCCAGTGACATGAAAGTAGATGGATGCTTCATCAGCAACCTAAGCAGTGGTGCATATCAGACTTTAGACCTGATGTATGCCAAATTACATTTTGAGTTCAGTGAGATTTTTATCTTCTAACTTTCATTTGAAGTTGGAATCTTTTTTGATTCAGTTGTTAGCACATTAGCCTGAGTCAGTGAGTCAGTTTGGGGTGAGGACTCTGGCCACTCCTGATCCCAGTGACCCCTGAAACAGAAGCAAGCATCCCGGGAACAATACTGTTGGATCAAATCAGCATTAGCAGGTGGCGTTAAAGCATATTCTTATAAACTATATGAAAGTGTTTACTTCCTGAAACTTTTTGATAAATATTTGACTTGATGTGTCAAAATCATATCTGAGTTTTTCTAGTGACCCACTGATATTGTGAATGTGAGGAATATATGTTGGCATCCTGTGTGGATATATGCTTTCTAATGCTACAGCACAATTTTAATATTTCTAAAAAATTATTTTGCAGAACATTTTTGGCACCACTTTACGAGCCACTCATGTACAGAAGTTGAGTATTTTTTGGTAATTAGATCTATGCTCTGAAACCCTGAAAGCAACATTTAAAATATGCTTACTACCCACACCACCAGGATCTAGTCTTTACTTGTTGCCATAGAGCTGGGAGTCTGAACAGACCTGCTTGAGGCAGGACCTGCAGTAGCTGCCTCTAAAGCTCTGAAACACTTCTGAATTATTTTGGAGCTGCTTATAGAAACATGACTAAAACATAAATGATTCATCCTGATTATCTGGTTTTCATTATCACTGAAATTCAGTTCAATTGAATCTTAGGAGTCGCCACCCGCTGGTCATTAGAAAGAATGTCCGGTTTGACTGCACTGGATGGACCTAAAAAACTTCTGTCGACTGACTTGATCACGAACTTATGGTTTAAGATCCTGGGCTGTTGTTAAACTGTGTCAGACACTGGTAACTAAATGCACCGCTAAGCAAAAGGGAAAAAAATAACCTAAGGTTACAAATCCTGTGTCGCCACTCACGACACACTTCCTCTATCATGTGGTCATTTCAAAAGACCAACTGAGACTCACATTTTTCGTTAATACCGGATTCGATTTTCAATTCAACAAAACAAACAAACTTTCTCCACATCCTAACTACAGCCTAAAAATCTAATGTGTGTTTTTGTGGCTGTGGAAGCTCGCAGTGATTTAGAGGCTGACACAGGTCTGCAAGCACAAGCGGGTCTGCTGATTTTCTGCCATCCAGAGAATTTTTCAGTTGTTCAGTCTGGGACAAATAAGTGTGTGTTAATGCAGCAGAGCCACACTGCAGTGTAGATACTTAATTAACAGCGATCCTGAGAACATCAGGACAGAGGAGATAAAAACGTTTTAACAACATAAACACGAGGAATCGAAGCCCGGCTCACACGTGCTTATCTGTTTTTCCTTTTATCATGAGGGTAATTTGAAAAACAAACAAACAAATGAACTCACAGAAATTATTTCCGAAACTTCAACAAACCAAAAAGTTACTTAATTGTTTGGGGGTTTTCAAAATAAGAGTTTTACTTATGCGTAAAAGTTGTCGTTCAGAACCCTTATTAGGGCAAATATCTCCAACTGGGTTCATTAATGCTAGCTTTTTAGTGGTGGATGATAGTCACCAGTTACCTTGATTTTCTCTCCATCGATTTCAAGCACTCTTTCGCGGAAGTCCACGCCGATGGTAGCCTCCGATCTGCAGGGAAACTCCCCGGCGCACAGTCGGTGGGTGAGGCAGGTTTTACCCACCCCGGAGTCTCCAATCACAAGCACCTTAAATGTTCGACAGCGGGTTAGCAGTGAGGAAACACTACCCAAAGAACCGGAAAACTCGAGAGACGAATCCATGTAGCCCGAGTCCTTCAAGGTAATAACAAAGCGCAAAAAATGCGCACTTGGCTTCAAACGGCGTCTCCAAAGATGCAGCCTCCCCCCCGTCTGACCAAAACTTCTGCAAACACAAAATCTTCTGCTGGTTTCGAAAACTTTTCCAACAACTCCGTGCAGACTATTCACAGTGCTGCCCAGCGTGGGTGTGAGGAGGAGGACCCGGCGTTTCACTGTGGTGATGAGGGTGGAGAATCCAGGGTCTCAGCTTCCTGGCACATTAACGTGATTGGCTGATTTTAGTTCCTTTCCCTTTTAAGTGTTTTTAATTCACAACAGCACGGGACATGGTGGTACCTTCTCTTGGAAATAACAGGTCATCTTTTTTTTTTTTTTTGGGGGGGGGGGGGGGGGGGGGTCAGAACATAAAGACGCGCACGTTCACTGCAGCTGACCTCTTCAGCACGATGCTGCCCCCTCCTGGTGGGGGCGCCAAGTGACTCCGCATCCTGCTTCCCGCTCATATCCATCAAGTTTGGTGGTTCCCTTTAATGCTGTTTCTTCATTTGTGCTTAATTATACTTTATATTGTACATGATGATTTGGTCAGCATGAACCGTGGTGCCACCTGAGTGCAGAGATGAGGCCTCACTCTGTGACAGGAGACGGCTACATTTGAAAAACTACGAGATTTTATAGGAATTTTAGGATAGCAGAGGAAAAACAAACACTGGTTAGTGAGAATCGCGGGTTTCCTGGTTGTAACTGACAAGGGCACAAACATTAAAACTTTATTAAAATCACAGCTTTAAGTTAAATTGGTGCTTTGGAAGTTTTCAGTGCCAACGTGATGGATCAGAGAGAAGAGTCTGTTTTCAAAGGACTTTTTCTGGTAGCATCCACACCAGGTTTTCACTCATAAATAACCAAAAACGGCATGCTTAGAATAACAATCAAACATGATTTAAAAAAAATATATACTGATATTTTTTTTCTCCCCTAAAATAAGGTTTTCAGCTCTTAGTAACCAGATATACTTTTACCATCATCTTTATTGTTACAGTAGGGAGCACTGCCATCACACACCAAGACGAGCTCAGGTTCAGGTTTTCAACGTTCTCTGTGTGCTCGTGAAGGATATTAGGCTATTTGGTGATTTTAAATTACCGTTCTCTCTGTACTGGCCTGCGCCTGCTGCCCTCTGACAGTTGGAGTGGGCTCCTCTGACCTTGAACTTCATAAGCGGTTTCAAAATAAAACATTTTAGACTACCCAAGCAAGGGAAGTCACCAGCGTGGCTATAAAATGATTTATCCCGTTTTGTTAGGCAGGATTTGCTGAAAATAAGTGAATGCACAAATTTCTGTCAAATACAGGGGCAAAGCCTTTAAAGCACACAGTGTGATCATGCCTGTGTGAGCAGGGAAAGGCTCTGATAAAGTACCAGGACCTAATTCTGGGATTTTCCCTACAACACGTAAGCACTGATCAGCAGAGAGAGGAAGCATAAAAGTCTGTTATCTGACAGAAGTCTGCATTGTTCTGTTATTTTAGGCCATTTGATAAAGAAGTACTTTAAACTCAGTAACTTTAAACCAGATTTAAAAAAATAAGAACTGGCCAAACAGTTTTGTTTTTTAAACCACAGTCCTGGTGAATTCAGGAAAAACCCTGCACCTTCCTACTCTGTGACAGGTACAAAATCACCTTTGTTACCACTGAACTGTCTCTAAATAAAGAGGTAGTGCTAACACAAAAGGGAAACCCCTGGTGTTGGATAATCAAGCCAACACAGCAGTAACAGCAACTGCAGTTTTTCTAAAGGCCACATGAGTCCACACAGACTTCACGGTCGAGTTTGTGCTTGAAGTTTCTGCGAATGAAATGTTTATATTGTATTCGTCCATTATTCTGTCTAAGGTAGCGACTGAGATGCCCGGTCCTTTCTCATAAAGGCTGCTGCATTAAGATCACCCACAGGAAACTCTTCCTACTCTGATTTGAAATGTTCCCACTCATCTTTTTTTTTTATTATTATTGGGATTTTTAACACTCGACACTATGAAGCACCATTTGAAAAATCGTGAAAGCCATTTCATTTCATTTTATTGGTGAAACAGTCCTCCTGAAATAATCACACAGAACAAAATTTTTTGCAGGCGTGTGGATTTTCCTCCAGCTCACACAAAACAGCTGCTGCACATTCTCGACGTTCGGTTACTAAGCCCGCATCGGTGTCAGAGGGCTTCGTGACCCACTTCCACTCAAGGTTAGTTTGTTTGAAACAGCAGGTAAAACCTGGTCCTCGCGAAAGCTTTACCTAACCCCTGCAAAGAAAACACGGGCAGCTCAGGGAGGCTAACAAGCATTTTTTTTCCTGTTGGTTTTAATACAAAAATCCAGAGATATCATACATCACCATCTCAGATTTCATCTTTCACATTAGAACCAAAATCAGAGGAAGAAGGGGAAGAAAAACAAGATGTGGGGGTGGCACAGAAGTAAAACAGCTTCCAGATGTTTGTACGTTTACTCGCCTTTGTTCGTGTCTTATCATTTTGGCAAAGGGGGGGGCAGTGGATGTTGACTTCAGACTTTCAAAGTTAGCAGAGAAGAAGATCCCTCTGAAAGCACTACAGGCTCATAAACGCCTTCACCGAAAGAGTCTCTGTACATCATGCAGATAAAACCATTTCTAAAGAGCAACAACACAAGTTACTCTGCCTCGTCTGGAAAGCACCCGGGGCCAAACTCCTGTTACTAAATGTGCTGCATAAATAAAAGTGACCGCCCGGAGGCTCCGTGTAACCGCTTCAACCAGATCCTGAAATGATTATCATCGGTAAGAGTGTCTGTGGTATTGCTTAGGTCTATCCATCTCTCTCAGAGCTATATAGAAAAGTTAAGAGTAGCTGTGTAGTTGAAACAGAACGCATCACACAATCTTTACAGTTTTTATTCTGTGCTACGAGGTGCTCCACGAGGACAGAGGGTTACGTGTTCCCATGTTGGACCTGGAACTGCGAGGGAAGCACTTTTTTAGGGGGGGGGAGCTGTTCGACGTGCGAGGCGGCTTTCTCTGGCGTTTTACTTGAGTGAGCGTCACAGCAGATACAGAAACACCTGTGGTCGTCCTCAGTGTCCGTTTCAGGTAACTCTTCCCGCTCGGCTTCCTGCGGACGTGTCGGAGATCAGATCCGCTCCGCTCAGTCCCCCCCATCCCCCGCCCCTCACCGACAGCCGTGTCCCATATTCGTTTAGATTAGCTTTTATTTTAAAATAAGAGGAGCAGAGTATGCAACGTGTTGGGAGTCACGCCCGAGTGGTTGGCGTTATTGTTATTAATCAGAGGAAAACCAGCGCTCAGTTTCTCCCGATTCTTTATTTTCATGTTCAGCATTGCCAGCTCTGTTTTAAAAAAGTAAAATGGACACTTATCTTCTTCTTCCCCTCCCTCCTCCTTCTGTTTCCAACAAATACACAACCGCACACATGCACGCACACAAACACGCCCTCCACACACGCACACGCACGCACGCACACACAGAGTCCTGATTTTCACCCATGTGGGAGAGAGCCGAGCCGAGCCAGGTCAGAGCTGAGCTGAGCCTGAGGACGAAACACCCATTTTTCGCTTCCTGTGTCCGGCTCTACAAAAATGGCTGCCACAGGCGTACCACAAGGCTCCGTGCTCGGCCCAGTTCCTTTTCTCATCCGCTGCCGTACTGCCGTGCTCACATCTCGTTGGCTAGCTCCTCCGTTTCCGTGGAAACGTCTCCGTTGGCAATCTTGGTGTTCTCCTCGTATCCGGGGGGCATGAAAGCTAACGTGTAGGGATAAAGCTTGTGGCACTCGGCGCGGTACGACTCTGCGTGCTCCTTACAGTCGCCCAGGGCGCCGCTGCGAAGACAGTCGAGGACCTCCGTGCAGATCTGAAGACGAGAGGACAAAGGTTAGAAGAAGCTACGTTCAGGCAGGGAGGAGTGGACAGTTTATCACAGTCTGTCGCAATCCCAACTCAAAAGGAACTGCTGTACTTCCTGATGTTATTGGTTACCACAGTTTTTGTCGCGACTTCTCGATTGCGGTCGGTCCTTTGACCAACTTTTTAGGAAAACCTGTCTGGCTGGTTTCACTTCACTGAAGAAACTCGTTTGTTCTGTTCCAGCCCTTTTTTAGATGGATACTCTCAGCATCTGAGCCACGGGGACCTGAGAGACTAACTTTTATTCCACAACAGCAGAGACTCCAGTGTGTGTTTACCATAAGAATAGTCGTAACTGTTTCTTTGCTTCCCTCCCGTCTTCTTACACGATGCCACTACGTACCTGTATGGTTCTGTTGTTCAGGGACTCATCCAGTGCACCGGCCAGTTCTGCTGCTTTCGTTTGCATCGAGGAGTCCAGATACACCATCATCTTCGCAGCTACGGGCGGGAGAGAGAAGGTGAGTCTGAGAGAAAGTGTGTTTTTAATAATTCTACATTTTAAGATCAATCCATCGCAGAAATGTTTCTGCAGCGTGAGGCTGGTCCACAAACCTTTAAAGGCATGTTCCAGGGGTAAGTCTCTGTTCTGGGTTTCATGTTAGGGCCGAGGTTGGAGTCGGGAGTTTAGTAAGGTGATTAATATTAAGGTAAGAGGTAGAGCTGGGCGATATATCTCGTATAAAAATATCGATATATTTTTATACGAGATATAAGATGTGACAATATCCTTTATATCGATATAGTCTATGTTACGTTATAACTATACTTGTGGAGCCGCAAGTTTGCCTCTCTTTCGTCCACTTTTGTCTTTACACAACATTACTCGGCCTCGCCCCTCCTTCACTGAACACAACTCCCCCTCCTCCCCCATCGCTTCACCTGCAGGAAGCGACAAGATGGACACGGCAAACCTCCGTTAACGAGTTACTGCGCATCGCCCCGTGCGTGGGGCTGGACGCCGTCAACGTGTTAGCTAGCTAACCACGCTAACGAGCTAACCACGCTAACACCATGCAGCCCAGAGGCGCTGCACAGCCTAAAATCCTTTCATTTTCTCAAAAGTTGACAGCCGCCTTATGTATGAATTCTGGTTGTGCTTGATGACCGCGAACCGATTTTATGTGGTACACAGCGCTCAGCAATCTGTCAAAAATGTTTTAGTACGACTTTGCTAAGCTACGGTGCTTCACCGCTTGATGGATTGTCAGAGCATTACGGCGACCGAGGAGCAGTGTTGCCAACTCCTCAGTAAGGAAAATCGCTATTGGTTGTCCTAAAAGTCGCTAGAAGTCGCTAAATGACGTCATCACCTAATTTGCGTAATTGGTCGCTGCTGGAGAGAGAAATAACATCGTGGACGAGACATAAAGTGAGCAAAAAACGTCCTAAATGCATTTAGAATTTATTTAGAACTACAAATTAAATTTCTTTTAGCAATTATTGTTTTTTGTAATGTCACAATTCCAACCCTGCTCCTTTACCCGGGCTTGGACCGGCAAAAGTGACCCAAAATAGGCACTCTGGTGGAGTTACTTTGTGTGTGTGTGTGTTTATAAGTAGTTTTAAACCTGATCCACAAAACAGTATAAGAGTAAAAGAGTAAAAGAAGAACTGACTGCGTTACAGCACCCGCTGCTTGTTGAGAGTAAAAGCGATATGCGCTTTCACGTCTTTTTTTAGCGACTTTTTCTAGAAACAATGTCGCTAGGGGGTCTGAAAACTCGCTAAATATAGCGACAAAGTCGCTAAGTTGGCAACACTGCCGAGGAGCCTCGCGGAGTGATACGTACTGTGCTTCAACGTAATATTACCCTACTGTGTATAAGGACCATAAATGGCACCTGTTAAGAGACGTGGTTACGAAGAGGATTTCAAACTCAATGCTGTGAGTCACACAGTAGAAGTTGGGAACAGAGCAGCTGTGAAATCTGTCTTTGTTACTATGCTCATCGTCTTTTAGTTTACATTTTGACTGCACAATTGTGAGCTTTTTGTTATGCACAAAAACAACATTGTTTTCTTTTATTTATGGAGCGTGATTATTTAATAAATGCTGATAATTTATTTTTGAGTAAATTTTATGTACATCTATGCTCTATGTTAATAAAAGTGCCTGTGTGACATCTGGGACACAGCTTTGACTAAGAACTCTCTTTTTGTTCTTACTTTATGGCTAAAAAAAAAAAAATCGAGATATATATCTTATATCGCCGTCCAGGTAAAAAATATCGAGATATGAATTTTGGGTTATATCGCCCAGCCCTAGTAAGAGGCAAGGGCATGCATGATGTGAATCAGTGCCTTCACTAAGGTAGAACAGGTTGGCCATTGTCTGTGCTCATCTATCATTCTTTAGGTGCAAAGTTTCCACAATGGGACCAATGAGATCAACGAGCAACCCCCCCCAAAAAAACCACAAAAAAACCTGGCTTGCTTAAAATTTAAATAGAGTACTAGTAAGTAGGTACCAACTTTCCTAGCTCCAAAACATCTGAATGAACTAGCATTCAGAGGGAGGATACCTCAGGATACCTCAATTGAAAAATTGTTTGTTTTTTTCCCCCCCTAAGAAGGGGGGAAAACAAACAAAAACAAACGGAGTGACATTCAAGCAAAAAACATTTGCAACAATGGAAGAAACGGCCCCCAGCTCATGTCAAATAACCTTAAATGTTTTCATGAGTACTGCTCTTAAGTGTCAATTGAACTGTTGTTGCATTAAGTACCAAAGTATTAGAAGTGAGGGTCAAAGAGACTTACCAGCCAGTCTGTGTGGTATGGAGCTGGAGTGCTTGGTGAGGTAGGCCTGGTTGAAGCTCTTAGCGTTGCTGTCTCCGAACAGCCGGGTGATCTCCTGCTTCAGCACCGTCCTGACCACCTCTGGAAGCTCCTTGCTCTCTGAAACTGCAAAGAGGGGACAGAGAAAAAGGATTATGTAAGGATAGAGAGGCAATTAAAACCGAGCGCTTAGGAGCATGTGCTGGTAGTTAAATAATGAATCCTCTCATACCGCCTTTGAAGAAGCGTACGAGACACTGGTGCAGCCACGGATGGTCGGGGTCGATTGCCAAAGCTCTCTTCACTGACTGGAGCATCAACAGGTACTTTTCTGAAAGGAGAACACAGTAAACGTGTGAGGCAGAAATGGGGACGAAGACGATACTGGCGGAGTTAAAAACACATGATAACGTGTGCGCGCCAACCTTTCCTGAAGTAGATCTCAAAGGCCAGTAGGTGGGTGTCAATCTTGTCTTTGACCAGGTGCTTGAGAGGCGTCAGGAACTTGATGGCTTCTTCCAGTGGATTTTCTACCTGTAAAAGCAAAACAAAGTAAAACTCGAGTCCTAAAAACTGATAAACAGACTTTAATACTTCACGTATCGGCCACTGACCTTCACCAGCTTGTCAGGAATGAGCTCTTCTTTGGGCCCTCCGATCTCCTCGTCGTCATCCTCCTTCTTCTTTTTCTGGTTCTTGAGTTGCTTCTCCTTCTCCGCGTTCTTCTTCTCTTCCTCCAGCTGGGCCTTCTTCTGGGCTCTTCGCTGCTTGTTCCTCAGCTTTTTCAGCTCTTTGTCCGATAGGTTTGCTAGAGAAATGAAGACAAAAAGGACGGTCAGTGAAGGTCTTCCCTTGATAAGAGCCTCGTTGACTCTGGATCTTCACTGTGCGTCTCTCACCAGTGTCCGCCTGCAGCTCTTTGCTGTCATCCGTCAGCGGATTGTCGTGGAGGCTCAGGTAGATCTGGATGGCCGTGATTGCGGCTTTGTAGTAGAACGGGTGCATCCGGAGCACATCCTCCAGCTTCAGCAGGTCCACGTACGAGCGTAGCGTCATCTTCCTCATGCAGTAAGTGTGGAAGTCAAACTGATCGTCCGTGATCTCCACAAAATGCTGATGAGATTAAAGAGAGTAAAAAAGGAACAATTTTAACACCCAGAAAGACTTTGCGTGGGCGGTTAGGGAGCGTGTACTTTCGCATCAGTTTAAATCCCGTCAGAAAAGCCTCACCCTCTCAATCTCGTGGCACTTCTTCAGGGCTTCTCCAAACTTGTTCATGGCTTTGTAGGAGAGCGCGCACTCAGTCTGGAACCACATACACTGCATCTCGTTCAGGTTCTCCACTGCTGATGCTCCCTCCTGCAGAAACATGAGACATATAGACATGAGCACTGGCAGTCTGACCATTACTGTACGTGTTTCATGGGGATCCATTCTTAACTGAATGCTATTGATGAGGTGAACTAACAGTGATGAGCCTATAGTCTGCATTAAACCTTTAAAGCCGGTCGGAGCGGGCACGCTCTGTTTTGCATAACTATTTTTAAATCCTGGTAGCTCTGCAACCACGTGAGCTAGCGCAATAATTTTTTTTGCATATGAAACCGGAGGAGTTGTACTTACATCTTACCCATCAGCTTATCCTAGGTCACAGTTTCCTTCCACATATAGCTCTGCAAAAACTGCATAAAAAGCGGTTGCAGCAACAAAAACATAATATTCCAGAAACAGGCTTTGCCGATCCGATCAGCTGTTCATAACACTTCCTACGTTAGAATAGACGTCAGCGCGAACTTTTGCACGTCCGCCATTACCTGCCCGAAACCGGAAGTGACGTCATTTTTCGCGGAAATGTAGTCTAGCCTCATGAGCCTATACTGGTGTTTTTAAAAGTTATGTTTGACTTTATGACTTTCTGTGTCGTTTCTGTGATGCTTAGGACTCATATTACACTGCTGGAAATAGTTTATTTTGATGCATATGCTGCTTTTTTGCAAATTTCCACTGTAATATTTATTTTCCTTTTTCCTGCAGTATATAAAAATTGGTGTATTTCAAAAATAAAACTATGAAGACACTCAAAATAAATTTCCTGTGGTGGGAAACTAGTTTGTGCAACTTTTTTGTATTAACAGTTTTGAGGGATAAGCCTCTTAAATTTCTCTAACTTGAAATATATGTTAAAAAAACAAAAACGATTTTCAATTTTTTTGTAGTTTATTGCACTTTTTTGCAATTTATGTAATTACTATGCACTTAATGCAGACATATTATTAAAATCTAGGCTGTAATGGTTGTATTGATGTATAGCAACTTGAAATGCTCCCAAAAATGGCTCCACAGCATGTAAAAATATAATATAAGCTCTGGCAGACTTGGTTCTATGGTAGGTCTTAAAGGGTTAAAACCCTTCTTGAGTCTTATAAATGCTAACCAGAGATACTTTAAAGAGGGTTATCGAGTTAACTGGTCAAGAACATTAGAATAGCTAGAATCCTGCTAATGTGGGATTATTTTAAACTCCACACTTCTGCGTGTGCTTGACTATGGAGATGTTTTTGTGTATGGCTCACCCTCCACTTTAAAACAATGTTGGGAAATAGGCCGCTGCGATTGATCACAGTCAATTACTTTGTCATTAATCACTAGAGCTTGTACAAAAAGTGGGAATCTCTCTCTCCATCACTCTATCAGAGATCTAAAGATAGAAAGTGCTCATTATGATGAGTACTGATTGTTCTCGTCATCATTTGCCAGCATTTTGTTTTGACATTTTTAAAAGTCCTCATCGGTTGGTCAGCTGTCACTCTGCACAATTTCTCTCACCCGGGTGAACTTGGAGCACATTTCCTCGGCCTCTTTGATCATGGTCGCCTTCAGCATGTACTTGGCACACTTGGAGTTGATGAATCTGTCAGCGGTGTCCAGAGCCTGGGCCTCATCCATCCACTGGGCAGCCTCTTTGATGTTGCCAGCATGCTGCGGGAGCGAAAAAAGGTCAGTCGAGAACACTGCCGCAGCAGAACTACGCGTCTAAAACAGTAAACAATCATACGAATCGGACACGCGCGCCACCTTGTAAATCTTGGCTTTGATGAGGAAGAGCTCGATGAGCGTGGGCGTGCTCTCGATGGCCGCGTTGATATATTCTAGAGCCAGCGTCTGCTGGCCGATCATGTCATAGTGCTGCGCCAGAAAGTACTGCACCCAGAGCAATGTGGTTGGTGGCTCCTCCTTACCGTCATCTGGAACAGCAGAAGCAGACGCTCGTTAGGGTTGGAACCAAACGACTGCAACGGCTACACAAAAACTTAACTGGTTTAACTCCGTCTGGTTTGTTAGGATGCTGAAATGTTTCTCACCGTTCTGGTTGAACATTCGGCAGCTTTTTAATGAGGTTTCATAGCCGACCACCAGTTCCTCTATAATTGCCACCTAAAAGGAAAGGAGGACACAGTAAATATGAAGCGTGACGCAGTTAATACAGTGACTTATTGTTCATAAATATTTCTTACAACGGTGGATGCTAATTTCAGACGTTTTATACAGAGGATGAGTTGAGGGGCTTCACTGAGGCCCAGGATAAGATGATAAGGGATCATTTTGAACTCATGCAAAGCTATTCCAATTTTTTTATTTATTTATTTTAAATGGAATTGAGCCTCTTTTAGGCTACGTTCACACTGCAGGTCTTGATGCTCAATTCCGATTTTTTGATCAAATCCGATTTTTTTGTCTGCCAAACGCGCTCTAGTGTGAACGCTCAAAGCGGCCCGCATGCGCAAAAGAAGACGCCACACACAACGCGCTCTGTTTAGACCCAGAGCAAACAGTATTGTTTGACTGATGGCCCTTAATATAAAGACTTCGGACTTTACGTTTCCCAATTTTTGCTTTAAGTTATTTTGTTATTTACATAATAATGTAGATAACCTAATAATGATCCTTATTGCTGTTTTAGAGGAGCGGTGCTTCAAAGGATAGTTGCAGATTTCTGTCAGAATCTGCAGATTATACAGTACAAATAAAATGTTCACGTTGTCTTCCCAACAGTTTTACTGGATGGCCAGGAAGCGTTCACGATGTCTTCTCTGGAGCTGATAATTGGCGTCTGTCTTGTGTCGGTGACGTAAAAGACGGATTTAATGCGACCTGACCGTTCAAACAGCGGTCGCTTTCTAAAACATCGGATATGTATCGGATTCAGGACCACATACGAAAGTGACCCAGATCGGATTTGAAAATATCGGATTTGTGCCGTTCACGCTGTCAGACCATGATTGGATATGGGTCACAAAAATCGGATTTGATGCGCTTTCGCCTGCAGTGTGAACGTAGCGTAAGACTCTTTTGGTCCGAGGCTGTGACTGCGATTTAATTTTAGATCAGTCAGCAGGTGTGCCGTCACCTTTTCTTTGTCGTTGTACAGCGATTTGAGCGTGGTGAAGACGGGCGGGCAGCCTTTACTGAAGTTCATCCTCAGATACCGGTCCAGACACTCTCTGAACTTGTCACCTTCAGAGAAAAACAAAAAGACAAAGCGAAAGAAAATTAATCTTTAATCTGTAGTTTTATTGATTGTTAATTCGTTGACTAATAATTCTGGTCAGTTTTCATTAACAAACTTTTTTCCCTGATGGAAAAAGCCGATAACTAAACAAAAACTAACATACGAGGACAAAAGCTATGATGAGATGTACACTTTCATCACTAAAAATGAGATGAAAATGCGAAGCTTTGCAAACTATTTTGGAACAAAACAACCAACCTCTTTATATTTTAGTCACTGAATCAACTTCAGATTTAGTCTACGATAATCTTATATTTAGTCAACTAAATATAAACTAAAACTAAACTAATTACAGGCCTAAACTATGACTAGAGCTAAAGGGTGTTTTAGAAATATAAGTGAACACTGGCTTTATTCTGTTTGATTTAGCGGAGAAATGAGCTGCATACCAGAAAGGAAGTTGAGGGGTAGGCGGCGAGGCACCAGCCCTTTGGGAAATTTCTCCCAGGCTTCTTCAAAGATTTTGTATCTCTCCTCTACAGTACCTGAAAATAAAATAAATAAAAATCGAGAGGAATTCAGGATTTAGCTTCACCGCCGATTTGGATGTTTTAGAAGTCAAGACTCGTGTCATACTTGGTTTGAGGGCCTTCTCCAGGCCGTGATAATAGGACCAGTTCTCTGGGTTCCTCTCCAGCAGACGGCGGTAGACTTCTGTTGCTTCATCCAGACGCTCCAGCTTCAACAGTAACTCTCCTACAGAAACAGGAGCGTAAACACTGTTAAATCGAGATAACAAGCCAAGAAAAATCATGGCTGCCAGCAAAAACAAAACAAAAAACCCAACAAACTTCTGCTCACAGGAGAGTCAGAGATAGAAAAATTAAATCGGCCTCAGAAAAGTTTTCTACATGACTTATTGAAGCTTGTTTGCCTTTCTCTCCTGCATTATACCAAGATTACTGCTGGCATCACTGCTCCCCCTAGTGGCAGCAGGTTTTATCACACCATTAACACCAGTCCGCCACTGTGAATGAATTATGCTCTTTAAATAAAGTTTTGCTTGTTTGGTGTTACTTTGGTAAAGATGTTTGCACTTCCAAAGATTAACAGAGAGGCTCTGCAGTCACCCACCTCGCGTCTCCTCCACTGCCAGTTTATCGCAGATCTGCTTCTCGTAGTTGGACAGATGCTCGAGGGCCTCCTTGTGCAAACCTGCTTCTCTCAGCACCTGGTTCTGGTAGAGCAGCAGCTCGCTGTACTCGTAGTCCACTTTGTCCGGAGACGTCTGAACAGACCAGAAAAAGAACAGACCACTGAGTGTCAGTAATATTTTGTACCAGGCACGCATGACTGAAAACCTCCAGGAGCCGCTGTGCTTTTCAGGAAACTCTGAATTATTCAGTGTGTGTGTGCACGGTCGCACCAGCTCACTGTATTACACAGATGGCACAAAGACAGGAAGCAGGCTGGTCTTATCAGGAGCACGCCAGAGTGAAAGCGAGGGAGCTCTACTGCTGTTGTGACCAATGCAGAGACGACAGAAAAAACACCCGCCGGCTGCAAAGCTACAAAGCACTCACTGTAAATCAGCGAGTCCGACACCTACAGCGCCGCGAATACGAGTAAGCCTGTTACTCATCAAAGCGTGGAGCGGTGCACGGTGCCTGTAGTACACAAAATAGTTCATATCCAAGCTTCTTTAGTGGCAGGGGTTCTCCCTTGCACAAACTTTCCACGCAGCAGGAGTTATTGGTCCACACTGGTGTGCGTCTGCGTACCGCCCCTGCTGCGTAGAAACAAACACTGCAGGAATGTGGCCAACGCAGAAACTATGGCGACGACTCCGGTGCAGTGCTTTAAAAAGCCAACAGGGTGTAGCCAAATCAGTGTGTGCTGATTGAATGACAGGAAGGTTCACCACAAAGGAGGAGGAAAAAAGTGCAAATGAGCAGCACAAACAGCAGCTGCAGTGAACGGCGTTCAAGTTCTTTGTCTTTGTGTTCGGTTTTTGCCGCAGCAGGTGGAAAGCTAAAGCATCAACAACGCCACAAGCAAATAAGATCAGCCCACACTCCGCCAGCAACTTTCAGCCAACACTCACAAACTAACCTCAGCACAATCACACACTGAAGGATTGTAAGGACCAGCTGGCTGTAACAGCTACTTGTACCCCTACTTTTAAGAATAGGTAAGATGGTCTTTATCAGTGAAAGTGCAACTTTTTAATTTTTTTTTTTTAAAATTCCAGTCAAAGATATTTTTGGACAAAAAAAATTAAGAGAAAAACTAAAAATTTTGCTTAAGGTGAGCTGTTAAGATTTATCTTGGCTTCTTGGCCAGAGCTTGTACTGAAATCTAACGCACCGGCTCCAGCTGTGGCAGCTCTGAAACACTCTAAAATAGGTGCCTGGTCTGTGTTTGCAGTACTGGCCTCTGCACAGCTGCAGAGTCTGGACTGAATAGTCTGTGTTTGTTTCATTTACACTGTATCCCACTGGCAGAAGGTGCTACTGATGTGAGCAAGTGGTCACTCTATTTAAAACTGCAACATCAGCGGCCTCCAGTGCATCCCCCTCAGCCTCCTAGCAGATGCACGTATGGTACGATTGTCAAAGTCCAAGGTGACTTCCTTCTCGAGTTCTTGCATTCACAATACTGTCAGAAAGTGTGACCTCTGACCTTTGCGCTGAGATCACTAAAATTCCAACTGAAATTCAGGCCAGCTGCACGACAGGGTGACAACAAAACTGACAACTGAAAGTCATCTCCTGGTTCGGGTAAGAGAAATGCGAAACTGTCGCTGCGTCTAACCTGTTGTGTTTTCCTGAATTCCTCAATGATCTTTGCTGCCATCTCATAGTCTTCCAGGAGGTGATAGGCGATGGCGTAGCCGATCCAGGAGGCCCGCTGGGCTGGACGCAGCTGCAGCAGCTGGTACCGTGTCTCCTGGAGAAAGAGAAAGTGCCAGCGTTGAGTTCATTTGATATCAGGTGGAAAAATACTACGTTCCCTATAAGCCCACATTGTCTCAAACCTGAGGCAGCGCCGGGAAGATAAACAAAGAGAAAGTGATTGTGCTGACTCATGGTAGTGACACCAGGATGTTGCTAGCTGGCTCAGGGAGAACTAAAATTAACACCTAATACACTCCGAGTGGGAGCCCCTCCCTGTCCTCTCATCCATATTTTTTAATCCTTTCAGCCAGACTTTCCTCTTGCCATTTCATACCTCTCACTATAAAAGCATCTAAATCCCAGGAGAGCTGTTCTACATTGTGAAGACTGACTGCAACCTGATATGTGGATGCTGATTCGCCCAGTCCTCTAATTCAGAGCCATACTGCGTCCTGGACGAGGCAGGGCGACAGATGGAAGTGTGTGCTTCTCTTCAGGAAACTTCTTTCCCCACTAACTGAGGACTGTTTTTGTTTTCCTTTATAAAAAGTTTACTGTTTTTTTTTAAAACATGCCTCTGCCAACAGGGTTTATCTCCTGTGGCCAAACTTTTCATCAAAACCTCCCAGCTTTTGATTAAGAACATGCAACATCTCTCAATTGCTACTTAAAGAGACACAATCCCCCTCTGACTCACCCTGTAGCCCTCCAGGTCCCTCATCTGGATCTGCAGCAGGGACAGGTCTCGGAGGATCTGCAGGTTGTCCTTGTCCCACTTGAGAGCGTTGCGGTAACACTTGATGGCCTCATCGTACTTCTTGTCCGAGCGCTGGAGTAAACCGTACACGTGCCAGCCTGGTTCGCAAGGCCAGTTAAGGAAGATGCACAATTTGTATGATGCTATCAAATGAAGTACAGAAAAGGGTCAATGGACCTCTTCTCTTGTGGTTGAACTGAAGTGATGTGATCTTTTAAAAAGCTGCTTTCAGAGCGAAAGGATCTCAGAAGTGCTCACTTCTCAGGAACGAGGCACCTTCCTGCATTTTCCGTTATATGAACTCTGAAGCCTTGTAATAGCTAAACACTAGTTATGCATCATGTGGTCTTTCCTTTACTTGCAGCCCTGTGTCATCCTCTTCATTGTGTTGCTGCGTGGTGGGAGCCACTGTGATGCCACCATGTCTCATTTCGTCCGATTCATTTAAAACGTTCACTGGTGATTTCTGTCTCTTTGTTTTGTTCCATCAGAATATCTACATTTACAAGAATGTTGACACGATAGTGAAAGTAGACTTTGTACGAGTAATTACATGTATATCAGTTTAAAATCAACAGGGAGACTAAATGAGAAGTGTTTGGTTGTGTTTACAGATGTTGCTCAAATGTAAAAATAAAAACTTCTGGCTTAAACTGTGAAGAGTGCCGTAATTGTCGGGCTATAAGCCGCTACTTTTTGAAGCTTTGAACCCTGCGGCTTTTAGTCAGGTGCGGCTTTTCTATGGATTGTCCATGATTTTTGTGATATCGTAGGAGGATTTGTTTTGTTTGTTCCGCTGTTGTACGGCACTACGTTGCCTGGCGGAAGGATCGGGGTTCAAGAGTGGTATGTTGGTCACATGTCCGTCCGCCAGGCAACGTAGTGCCGTACGAAGCAGCGCGAAAAACAAACTTCAAAGTAGCGCTACGCGTTCAGCGGGAGGCGTGGATGATGAGCGGCGATAAACTTGCGAAAAGCAAGTTATGCTCAACTCCACCGGTGGATTCTGACAGCGTGGAAAAGTGTGAAAACATCCATGATCACCAACGGATTTCGAAGGGCTGGACTGCTGCATGATGGAGAGGACACCGCCACGGCCCTTCTGAGGGTGTTCGACTCCGACACTGACAACGAGGATTTGTTTGGTTTTGAAAGTGACAACGAAGGAGAGAAGCGGAGAGTGGATGACGAAGCCATCCTGAGCCTGTTTGTTTCCGACACTGGAGAAGAGGACTTTGGTGGTTTTAGTGCGCAGGAAGAAGAGAAAGATGGTGAATGACTGACTTTTCTTCTTGTTAAAGCCGTGTCACTGCACCTGAGCCTAAAAGGTAGTCCCAATCTATTTTTCTGGTGTGCTGTAGGTTATTGTTATGTACTACATTTGTTACTCGTTTATGAAGCACAGTACATGTTTCATACGTAATTACTGCTGCTTGTACATATACCTAAAAAGTTATGCAAATATGAACCCATAACTTGTTTTTCAAAATATTAATAAAAGGGGTGTGTCTCCAAACAGCCATCTCTTTCCTGACAATTCCCTTTGTGCATATTCTCTTACATATGATAAGTCAACATTGAAACACCTGCGGCTTTTAGTCAGGTGCGGCTAATGTATGTACAAAACAGGATTTTCCCCTGATTTTAGCTTGTGCGGCTAATATTCAGGTGCGCTTTGTAGTCCGGGAAATACGGTAATTGTTATTCTCACGCCATTTGTCATCAAACTTGCTTCTTACCCTTTCCGTAGTCCAACAACAGCACTGCTGGGCCAACATGGACCTCGCATAAGATAAAGTGCATCTTATTAGACTGCTGTAATCTTTAACCAATTTTCCCCACAAACATTTAAGTGTGAGGATTTAATAAAACAGGCTGCACTGAATGATCTACCTTGAGACACAACAAAATTACATTTAAGCTACTTTAATACTTTTAGTTTAGAAAAACAACTTTAAAAGCTGTGTTTTTAATGGCTGCTTCTGGTGCTGTATTCATGTGTCCCAACAATCCATGAACATTAGGAGCTGGACCAGTAACTGTAACCTACACTCAAAGGTCTGAATACTGGGGAATTTCCTATCCTTCTGCAGGAGCTAAAAAAAGATCCTTAAATCGAGTTGTAACAATTATGGCTCCTACAGTTCCTCCTGCGCAAACAAAGGGGGGAAAAAGAAGCTATTACCTCCAACAGTAGCCAACTATGAATCTGTTCATGCTGTTCAAAAAATCATCTCAACGCTGTGTTCAATGTGGGTCGAACACAAAGTAAAAACTACTAGCACAAGCTGCTGTGCTGCCAAGTCCAAATTCTGTGTAAACAGTGTTTTAATGAAGTTTTTATCCAGCGCCACAGAAACTAAAGCAGGGAGAGGCAAATCTAAAAGGCAAGTAAGAGATAAATCCATAAAACAGGATACTGTTTCTGAGGCTGTTCAGGCTTCATCGCCAATGTGGCTGAACATGATTATTCTAAAAACTGATTAATGACAAAGCAATGATCTAAATGAACTACCAATCATAATTCTGAGCTTATGCAACGCGTAACGCCGTGATTTAAAATCCTGATGTGTTGAAAAGCCTCGGCTATTTTAAAAGAACACTTTTTTTTTTTTGCATGCGTGCACCAAAGCACGCCCTCTGAGGGACGGAAACATGCCCTGGATACTGACTTACTGTGGAAGCTAAAGAGATAACAGTGTATCTGCAGAGAGCTGCTCTGTCTTGACTTCAGGCAGGGTTTAGGTTCAGATAGACCTCATCCACCAACAACGTGCACAGACTTCACTCTCTGCAAGAGAATCACAGAGAGAATGTGCTGACAGTGCTCCACCGAGAGCAGGGCTCTTCTACACAATGTGAGGCACCTCAAGGTCCTTTTAGCATCCCACACTTCAACCATCCTGCAAAAAGACACTGCTAACAGTTCAAAGCGACAGCTGCTTAACCCAGAGGATGCAGTGCTGTCTATAAGGATACAGACGTGGCTCTTGAGGTCATTGCGCAGGCCTCTCCTCACCAGGTCGTATGCCTCCTCCTTCTTCCCCAAACAGTTCAGGGTCAAGCCCTTCATTGCCAGGGTCTCTGCAGCAAGAAAAGGATGCAGTAGATGGTGAAAAATACATTTAAGAGAAAAAGAAAAATTCTCCGTACAGCTACATTTTTGCTGCTTACCTCCATGCTCAGCAAACTTGGGGTTGGACAGGATTTGTTTGCAGAACTTGAGCCCATTTCTGTATTGTTTGTGTTCGTAACATCGCTGTGAGAGGAAGGACAGAGAACTCGCTTTAGGCCAAAGTGACTTTTAAACAGGTCAGCGGGTCAAGCCCGTGTTCTGGGTCTCTGCTCGTTCTGCTTTTGCATCTATTTACTACCAACTGACTTCATCCAGGAAATGGATTTTTCAACATTAATGAAACAGAACGCGTCTTAGCAAAGTATAATAACACATTTTTTCCAAAGTCTGCGAGTAATCAGCGTTGCCCAAAATAATCGTGATTAAGATTCTTGGAGCTAATCATTTGCACGTTCATTTTTCCCCCCTAAACAGAAACTTCTGGCGCCGACCCCAAAAGCCGTTTTAATCAACGCCAAAGAAAGAAAAGAAATCGTGAGAATTTTTTTTTGAGTAATTTAAAATGCAAATGTGCTTAATCACAGACAGCGATTGAACATGCAGCACATAAACATGAGTATAGTGTCCAACTTCCAGCACTCTCCTCTTATCTACAGCTGCTATATTTTACACACACGCCGGCTCAGCTGCAGTGTTTTACACTTTTATCGTCCGCAGTCCGAACGCTCGTCAGGAAACGCTGGCAGTTACAGCCCAGATCCTCCCGGTGGCTTTATCAGTAGTACATTACAGGCCTGCCGATACTCGTGACACGTGCCTTTGCGTTGTTCAAGCACCGGTGCCGCTCCGTATCACCCATTCCAAGTATCAGAGAAACCAAACCGTCCCCACAACAACAGGAAAACCAGTATGCTTTTCTAGTCCACAGCAAAACTTCTCTCTCCTGTTTTCTTTGCACGCATTTTAATTCAGCTCATTTCCAAACAAAGCCGTTGTAAAGGCTATTGTAGGGTAATTTCCAATAAACCGAGTTCAAAAAGGGGAGTCTATGGCTGACGCGTGTTCCTGGTTTCCAAAAGAAATGCTTCCAGTTGCATTATGATTTGAAGACTGTTTATTTATGAACTGAAGATGTAACAATGAACTCCTTCCTAAATAAGCATGAAAGTTCAAAAAAATAGCAGTTATCCAGAACTACCTGTGCACACAGTCAGAAAACCGTGAGACTCCTAACCTCTCTGTCCATGCTCCTCCCCTTCCCTCTCACACAGGGTTTCATGCTACTATTGCACTTACATACTTAAAGTGAGAGGTACCCCCTTTTAGGTTCCAATCCCAAAACAGTGACTTAAAATTACTTTATGTAAACACATATTTTCACATTTATTAATCCTGAAAAGATGACTTATGTAATGAATCTATGAATTATAAAACAAACATGAACTCAATCGTAAATAAAAATATAAAGCAGACGTCTGGCGCTTACAGCTATTACGACTAAAGTAAACCAGTCTTCCCATATGGAAAAGAAATAGTAAAAACTTACATGATTTACTCATGAAAGTGGCCACTTTCTCATTACTTTCATATATTGTTTTAGTAAGTATCCAAAACATACAAGTTTCATTATATAATTTTTCAAGGGATCTTATATCTGTTTTCACTCTTGTATGCTTTTCATACAAGTTTCACACAAGACAGATACAAACTTTATAAGATTTATATATATCTTTTCCATATGGGTTTACTTCAAAGTCACTGTTAGCCTGCTTCTCTTCGCTGATAAAGTCCACACAATAAAACTGTCTGAGTTTGACTATAATCACAAGTTAAATGACCAATCGGAGAGAAAGTTTGAAGTCACATGAGGCTAAAGCTTCTATTTAGTGGGTCTACTGATGGTCTTTTATTATTTAAATAAAAAAAAAAAAGCCAACCTTCTGGAAATAGAAAACAGGGGCCAAAAACATAGCTGCTGCAGCACTATTCAGTACAAAGATTATATCATAGCATGCAAACTTATTCTAGTCTTCAAAAGGACGGTTCACCAGTTGCCATACATTTAAAAATTCCTTTCGGATAAGAAAAATCAACAAGGACTCTAAAAAATTAACCTTTTAATTCACAAATCCAACTGTACAGCTGTTTATCTTTACCCTGTAACACCCGTTTAATACTGACAGCGATGCTTTCAGTGCTTTATAATGTAGGAATTGACTTTAACCCTCTCAGGCTCAAATTAAACTTTTTGTTGCTAATGCACAACCAAGTCCTGCAGTGGTACTTCTGAGTAAAAAAACCTCATAAAATATGTATGTGGGATAATCAGGTTGATAGTTTTTAACTGTTGCAAATCGGCAACGCCTGCCTCGAGAGGGTTAATCAGTTGAATAATAGTGATGAATAACACAAGCTCATTGCAGTCCAATTTGCATTTACTGCCATCTACTACATACTACCCGTCTGAGCCAGGAAAAGCCTGAAAAGATACAAATGTGTGCCCAGCACTGTGTGTACTGCACATTTAAACACCTTGAACAACAGATTTTTGGTCAGTCAACACTTAAAAGTTGTAATCATAAACTACCACAGTGTGTATTACTGCAGCGAAACATAGCAGACATAGTTCTGAGCATCTACGATTTCCTTCCAAAAATATTAAAAATATTAAAAAAATATATTAAAAAATTAAAAATATAAATATTTTATATTAATATTAATTAATATTTTTAATATTAAAAATATTTTAAAAAGTTCTACATTTCCAATAAGCAAGCAGATGCTCAGTCAGCAATAAACCCCCTCTGTTTTTAAGCTGGTGGTCAGAGGAGGCTGTGCGTTTGTGAGGGAGGCAGGAAGAGTTAAGCTGGCAGATGGCATTGCGTTGTACCACCAGCAGCTCCACCAACAGTGAAAAAAAAAACAAAACAAAACCCCAGAGATGACGTCAACGTCACATATGGGTGCCAAGGTTGGTTACGAAATTAAGCAATTCACTGTTGAACTATGGGGACAGTTACACCACCAGCTGAGGTGTGGAGCTGGAGGACGGAAAGAAAGAGGCTCGGGTCCTGCCTGCGGCTGGAGCGTAAGGCTCCATCTTCTTATTGTACTCTGGAACAAAAGAATAGCTGTTCATGGCTGTAAGACAGTCTTCAAGGTAATCCTGCATAAATATGAGGTCAGGTTTGTTTTCATTAAGGTATACTGAGACCATTCATCGCTGTATGTAAATGAGCCCATATATGGCAGCGTGCTTGTTGTGGATCTGTATGCATTACTTACTCTTCGTGCTGGAAGTGGAAATTCAATAAACCACCTGATGTCTCGCTACTCTCTTCACCCGTGTGCAGATGTGCACATATGCAGCTCCATGTTTTTGTCTGTGCTGCCACACAGAGGACACTCAAACTGTGAATGTCATGCATCTGTCCTGATGCATGCTCAATCACTCAGGTAAGGAAATCCCAAAAGTTGATTCTGTTCATCTGGACGTAGCATTTTCAGAGGGAGAAACGTTTCATTGCTCATCCAAGTGACTCTTCAGTCTCCGCTGACTGCAGGTTTCAACCTAATAAATGGTACATTTGCATAATGAGTGAAACTAGGCCTCCTTGACTCCGCGCTCAAACCAGCGTTCCTCCCTGTCCAGGATGTAACATCCCCATCATCGAAAGAGTGTCCACTGGCCTGTAGGTGTAAATAGACTGCAGAGTCCTGGCCTGACGAGGTAGCTCTTCTGTGTTGTGCCATCGGCTTAGCCAGAGGTTGTTTGGTTTCGCTGATGTATAAATCACGGCAATCCTCCTGGCACTTAACAGCTTTCACTATATTGCTCTTTTTGTGTTAGGGGACCCGATACTTTTGGTGGACCAATTTTGGTGCACCGCGTTTTTGGGTTTGAAAGCCACAGAGACTGTGTTTAGAGAAAATGCGTCTCAGCTGTTCCGATACTCCTGACTAGGGATGGGTACTGGTATCCGGTGCCATGATGGCACCGGTTCTGACATAAACGGTAGTAACCAGACCGAAAAGCAGCGCACATTTCGGTGCTTTATTTCGGTGCTTTTTTTTTTCCTGAGCTGTGATACACTTTAGATTCTAGCCAATCATTTTACGTTAGGATAGTAGGCGGGTCCAGGTGCGTACGTTCTTTTAGAGCAGAGCTACAGATTAAAAATGCCCAAGGCGAAGCGGTCAAAAGTCTGGCTGTACTTCACAGCAAAATATGCAAACTCAGCAGCCTGCAACAAGTGCTTTAAGGTGATACTGTGATACTGTCAAAGGAGGTAACACCTCAAATCCGATGAAACACCTGGCAACGCATAGCGTTTTTTTTAAAAGCCGAGAAATGCGCCGTATTTGATAGCTTGCTGCCAGACCTCACACCGTGCACATCTACTGTGGGTGTAGCCCTAGCCCTGTCAGTGTAGCAGAAATGATGAGGATGATGATGGCAGCAGCAGCCGTTCTTCTCTGCGTGAGTAGCTTAATGTTGTTCGTGTGTAATTTACGTTGAGTAGGCTAACCATGTTATTACATTAATGCATGTAAGGTGAACTAGCAAACACAGTCGTAGTTACATGCGGCTGTCTTCTTGTTTGATGGCAGATACTCCCTTCACCCTGGACAAAAAGGCTAAAATGACCAAAGAAAAAGTGGAAAACAGCTAAACATGAGAGGTTTTTGGACAAAGTTTGTGTTTTTTTCCATTGTTTAAGCACTGCTTCCAGCCAAGAGTGATGCCATAAATCCCCTATAGCTGCAGAAAAGGCTAACATTGTTATCTTTTTACAAAAAAAACAGCTGAACATGAGAGGTTTTTGGACCAATTTTGTGTTTTCCATTCTTTAAGCACCGGTTTGAGCACTGATTCAAAAGTACCGGTTTGGCACCGGTATCGGATAAAACCTAAACGATACCTATCCCTACTCCTGACACATTCAGAGGGTTTTCCTTTAGGCACCAGTCGTCCTTTTTCTCTCCTGGAGCTTTCTTTAGGTGCCTCCATGTAGTGCACCTCTGTGGCACCTCATAGCCCAGTGCTAAACACATTGTCAGTCCTTTGTTTAATAAATCAATTTAAAGAAAATGCAGCAGGCCCAATTACTGAGCTCGCTACCTGTGAGTAACTTTGTTCTTTAACAACCTGTTTATTCAACGCAACGATCAACGTGATGATTACCCAACATCACTCTCTTGATTTAAGATAAAGGCACAGGAGACGTTAAATGAACGTGCTATGAAATGCTCGTGCTTCCACTGGCACTCAAAGTTGAAATTCTGTTGACTTTCATTGTCCGAGCACAGGATCCGAAATTCAGTTTGACAATACATGACACAACCCTACTTAAAGTGAACAGTAAGCGAGAGCACTGAAGCCTGAAACACACCCGTGTGGATCCTGCCTTCATTTGTTTTACTGCACTTTTATTTAAGGATCAACAGTGCACCATCTCTCATTATCAGGTTGTGTAAAAGAGGCAGATCTGGTCTGCAGTCTCAGCTTTGAATGACCGCTTTCCTGCCACAACAATGCAATGCAAAGCAAAAAACTGAAGCCAAGCTTTATTTAATTCAATATTCTAACATATGTTGTGTTTTTACTGCAAGTCTAAATGAGATGCTAAATATCGTCTCGTCAATTACTAATAATCAGCAATGCTGGTTTAATTGTAGAACAACAAATCCAAATGACAGCGTCTTGTGCTCTACATTGTCTTTTCATGAGAGCTAACTGTCCCTCTAGGAAAAAAGTTTCCTCCAAGTGAAACTGGAGTGGAAGTTATGATTTCTCTTCCCTGGAAACCCAAAAGACAAGGAAGACGCATGTAACACAAGCCAGAGTGAAGAACACAATGTTTGGTATGTATTTAGAGAAATAATATCAAGAACGCATCAGGCCAATGCCAGACTCAAGAGGGTATTAATCAATGAAGTGCACACCGGTAAAATGTAAAGTACACTGAGTCACTGTTAAACTGTGTCTGCTGGTTCTCTCAGTCCTTTCTATATAAAACTACATTTTAAATGATTCATTTTTAAATGATTATGATCCGTTGACACAGACAATAAGTAATCAGTCCTCTGAGATAATACCGTGTGTGCTTCATATAAATTTAGAAGCATTAAAACCATCAGCGGTGCTTATCAAGAATACTCTGCCACCACCAGAGAAGTCAGTCAGTCGCAGCTCTAAGCTGCACAGATCGCTGCGAGAAGTCCCCAGAGCCAATGCTAGATTTCGATTAGACATTTCAATGCATAGTTTGATTATTTCAGATCAAAATCATGGTGGAACGGAGGACGTGAAAATGAAGACCCAACTCACAGGAGTTCATGTCAGTAGTGACTTCTCACTCTGCTGGGGTGTGAACTCACTTTATCATCACAGACAGAGCCCTCGGAAAAAACACCAATCATTAGCAATCCCGCTAAAACTTAATCTTTCCTTTAAACTCAAAATATGACCTATAATAAAGCCAAAGAGGCTTAGACAAAGTTTAAAATTCAGCAGTTGGTTGAACTCCATGTTGCTCGCAAACAACTATTATTAATTTAGCCTGATGTAATTAGTGAAAAATTAGAGGATGATATTAGCTGAACAGCTGAAACAATTTGCCTGGCTCTTTACTTTCTTCATGCTCTAATTGTTCAGTCTTTTTTTTTTTAAATACATGTGAAATGTCTCCCAGGTTTTTACTCAGCTCTTCACCACACACAGCCACGTCTTTCACAAATGCCCGGTGGAGATATACAAACGTCTCTGCTCCAATTTCAAATCAAATCAACAGACATAAACGCCCTCCTTCTGTTTTCACTCGTTTAAAGATGATGGATGAAGCTGGTCACCACACACTTTTATTTCATATAGGGCAAAAATTTGAGGGAGATTTTACTATGAATTAAAACGATATGACCAACAATATTTATCACCATATACATTTGAAAATTTGCGCTAACGATATAACTGACGATATAATTGACACTAAACAAAATACTTTACAACTCCACAACTTTATTAGTGCAAAAAACAAAACAATGTATTTTCACTTAAACAAGCAGCTGTTTTCTATGTGCATTAAAGCTATATAAAAATGTAACAGTGCAAATGCAAATTCCTTGCTGACAGTTTAACCAAAGGGCATTTCCAGTGGAAATTGGCCGACACATCCTCAGCATAACCATGTATAATAACCGCAAAACTTAAAAAGAGGTTATACACACACACAATATGGTAATATTATGTTGAAGCACAGTACGTATCACTCCGCGAGGCTCCAGTCTACAATAGCCGTAATGCTCCGACAATTCATCAAGCGGTGCGGGTTCCTAGCTTAGCAAAGTCGTACTAAAGCATTTGACAAATTCTCGAGCGCCGTGTACATAAAATCGTTTCGAGGTCAGTAAACACAACCAGAATTCATACATAAGGCACACGGGATTATAAGGGGAACTGTCGATTTTCAGAAAAATCAAAGGATTGATTTCAAGTGTGCCGTATTTTCCAAACAACACGGTAATAACGACGGCCTGCTAGCATGCTAGCTACCAAAAATAGTGCTTTGTTGTGTATCTGACGGACGAAAGCTAAACCAGTTCCACACCAGTGAAGTTGCAACATTTTTACAAACCAATTCTGGTTCATCCGTTTCATTCAACGATCCGCTTTCGCCCTTCTCACCGCCATGCTTTTTCTGCCATGTGCGTATGAAAACAAAGGCACTGCGCACGCGCGTTTTACCCATATTTTATCGCGATATTTCATTTTCTTATCGTTGCCCAACATTATACCAGTATTACCGTGAATGGTATGATATGGCTCAGCCCTACTATGAATCTCACAGAACAATATGAACTTAATGAATTAATGGGGCATTAAACTAAATATATACTTGATTTGTGACCTACATATCATGTAATTGGAGGACAGAGCAAGAAGAGCTGTAGGAGCATCTTCCCTTAGTTAGACAACCCTAGAAACCCATCCACAAGTCTCGTGGCTGAATGCATCACAGGACAACACACAGCAGTTTATAGACCTGAAAAGTGCAGATAAGTTATAACAGCATAGATAGTACAACAAATACATGTGCTTGCCACTGCTTTTTTTCTCCTTCCTGTGATGCACTTGTTAGATGGATTGCACTGCCCTGCAAATTCAAAAGCATTAACAGGACAGCTGATGAAAACCACCATTACATTAAGATTACTGGTACAGGGCCCACTGTTAGGTGATGCAGGAGGAGAGCAGCGCGTTTGTGAATCCTGAAACCACAAAATGGAAATGTATCCACCTCAACTGTCAATCAAAAGCAGACGATTGCCAACTTCCAATAATGCACTTGGGAATTCACTCTGGGAAAGCAATAATAAAGAGAGGTGTGGTCTGCTCCTGGCTATAGCCAGAGGGGGACAAAGCTTGGATCACATCTCTGCAGCAGGAAGAGTAATAATAGTAATTTCATTTTCTACAACTCCACCAAAGTCCTTGTTAACTGAAGGAGACGTAAAGTTCACCTGGTTCTATTATAGTTTTTGTTAAAATGACATTCGCAGTATGTGAAATGTTTACAGAGATTGTACAAAATTAAAGAGCACTCAAACTGAAAAGCAATTCAGGACTGCACAAGGTATAACAAGAATGTTTCTACTTGTTATGTGATGACGTAACTGCTGTTGCTAAATCAAGCTTCTACTGTGCTGGAGGCTCTTACTGTCTCGCTATCTCTCTTTTAAAATCAGGCTGAGCTCCTCGTTTTAGGCCTTTTATTAGCATCATTTAAAAAGCAAACATTTGAACATTTCAGAATAGAATCAATGTTGGACCAACTAAGACTTCCGTTGGGGAGCAGGACTTTTTCATAGCAAGTTATCCAGATCACACAATATCAATGACTGAACCTCATCTGGCGGATGGGATCATCTCACCAAACTTCAGTATCTTGGCTGAAGTTTGGTCAGTTTCAGTCTTAAATTAAATCCAAGTGTTATAGCGGAGCTATGTATTCTTTTCTTCTGCAAATAATTAAGTCAGAACATTGTATTTAACCTAACCATAAATTCTCTTTTTATGGAGGTCAGAGTGTTAAAGACGCACGGATAATTTTATTGGAGAAGAAAGAAACCGGATTGTTTGTAACTCTCTGCAGTGCCTGAGTGTTTGTTTTCTTTTGGGTAATGAAGGTGAATTTGGACCTGGCTCATGACATCAGACTTAACAAGCAAACACTCAGTTTGTTAGTGGAAGATTTTCTGTTAACTATTTCCTACCTTAAGAAAGATCCAAGTATTTATACTACTAGTTACCTAAATTAAGAGTTTTTGCACAACTTCTACATTTTTTTAAAATATGGAAAGGATGTAATGTCAACCGATTATCACCAGTTCCATGAAAGGCTAAACTCCCACTGAGGAATGCAACAAGTACAGCCACTAACGTCTCAAGTTCAGGTGCAGGTCACACAGGTTTGTTTTCTGTGGGGACTGCCAATACTCAGATAAAGAGCCGCTAAGTCCCAGCTGAGCCCCTGCCTTTTAAAACAATGATGTTTATCAGATCCAGTTTGTGACGCTGAAGTGCTCACTGCCCACAAGTCTCCAGAGTTCCTGGAAAGTGCGTTGCTAGATGCCCATGCTGCACTGTTTAGTGGTACACACCGCCAAGCACCAGGCATGGTGGCGGGGGGGACTAGTTTGGCATGCAGCGCACAGAAAGTTAACCGCACTTCCTGAAAAATACTGTGACAATCCTTAACTCACGCTTGTTCAGCTACACGTGTGGCCCACGTAAAACTGCCCGCAGATAGGACACGAACAACCCAGCAACACGGGAGAAAGGGAGGGATGGATCAGTAGCTCAGCAGGCCTGGGGCGGCTACAGATTTGCTGACACGGCCACACCGGTACTCCCCGGACTTCCAGTGGCTTTCACACATCATACACATCTACGTCGGCCTATGCTAGCCTCTAAGGTTGATCATGACGGAGCCTGCAGGCCCCCACAACTCAGAGATTGCTACTGACATTTGTTTAGTGCCTCACATGCCAAGATATCTAGCTCGGTAGAGTTAGCCGATTAAGCAACGCTAGGTGGCCTGCAAGCACGTTACTTTGTCAGATAGCACACATCTGACCAACTAAACACAATCCGGCTAAGAAGACAGCAGCTATGCACGCAGCCAGGAACTAAAATGCCACAACATTCACAAAACTGAGTGAGAAGCTAAGTAAGTGCAAGCTAATTCAGCAGCACACACGGCTAACGGGTTAGCTGTCGCTGAAAGGAGCATTAACGTGCTTTTCCCAGTGCTAAGGCCTGTCGCAAATGAACCACAAATACCGACTATTTAATCCAAAATCCAAATGTTTGTAGTACAATTTAACCACACTGGAAGCATATATCGGAATAACATCAAAGTCATGAACAACCATTTTGGCTTTGTACCGCAGTGACAGCGCACATCAGGGGCCGGGCTAGCCGAGCTAACCCCATTCAATGATGCCATTTTGCTAACAGGCTAAGCGCTACCAGCCGGAGAGCTCCGGTAAGAGCCGGACTGCCGCCAACAGAGCTCCAAACTCGGCTGTCGTCGCTGTGCAGCACCTTAAAAACCAACTCACCAGGATCCTCTTGAAGAGAGCGTTCTCTTTCGGCGGTAAAGTAACTGTCGGCATGGTTGCAGGTGAGATCAGTTTCCCCCCTCGACCTCAGCACATGTAGCTAAAGTTAGCCCGGGTAGTCAAGACGAGTTGAGTGATGTTTTTTTAGCCCTGGCTCGCCCGCTTCGGCCGCTCCGCTCGATTGCTCCGTTTTCTCTTTTCACTCACTTCCTCCTCACATTGTCGGAAGCTCCGACAGCTTCCAAAATGGCGGGGAAAGAGCGTTCAGGTGGACTGATCATGAAATATTTGAGATAAATAAAATGAAAAGTGTCGTTTAAGTATCCTTTAATGCATAAGACAGATAACAGTACTTGGGCCATTCTACAGCTTCACGTAAAGAACACAGAGAAAAATCCAAATACGGCTGAGGACCTTATTATAAAGAAGAAGTAAGAAAGATAAAGGGCAAGGGAATAAAATAATAAGATAGGACAAATATTTAAATCTATAAACAGAGCTGCTTGTGAGATGTAGTGCAATGGCCAACAGAGAGGCAGTAACGCGTTACTGTAATCCGATTACTTTTTTCAGGTAACGAGTAAAGTAAGGGATTACTATTGCAAAAACGGTAATTAGATTACTGTTTCTTTCCCGTAGGAACGCTGCGTTACTGCGTTACTAAAACTGTGATTTTTTTTTTGCGAGAATGTCTCATGACAGTGACGTAAGCAGTGCAATGTTTGTGACAATGAGCGTGCAGCGTTTCTGCTGTGTTTTACTTGCATCTATTTGAAAGAGTGAGTGTAAACACACACACAAAAAAAATATGTGCTGGAATGTGCAGAAAATAGGTTTAAATGTTAAACAAATTTCTTCCAGACAGAGAATGTTACATATAATTAAATTTTTGCTTGATGCATAAAGTTAAAAGATTGAAACTAATAAAACAAGTTTTAAAAAGAGACTTTTCCATTTGATTACATTTTGTATGATGGATTATGCAGAAAAAGTAGAATTGGGCTGAAAGATCTATCTCTTTATCTCTTTTATCTAGATCAGTATGCAACAGAGCTGGGAAATTGGACTAGTATGTTAGCTCTTGGCAAGCCCAAGTCCTTGACTAGTGTTTGTTGTTGTTTTTAGATCAATAAAAACTTTTTTGTGATTTTGAGTTCTGATTTTTGTCTCTTTGAGGATTTGACTCAACTTGTAGAAGGCAGTTGCTGAATGGTACACAAAGTGTTGCTTCCTTCCCGTTTTTGCTTTGGCAGTTTAAAATTTTTGTCACGTATGATGGTTGGTGTGTCGCATAGTTAACGCTGTAGATCAGGGGTGTCCAACTCCAGGCCTCAAGGGCCGGTATCCTGCAGGTTTTAGATGTGTCCTTGATCCAACACAGCTGACCTTGAGGCTTGGAGTTGGACACCCCTGCTTTAGAGCAAATGCAAAAGCACTTGTGACCTACAAAGCTCTTCCAGAGTTAAATGAATCACATATTGCTATCTGTTCTCTGTCACCACCACCATGCATGTTTACCCCACTCTTTTCATCATCTATAGGCTGCAAAGCCCTCACCTGGCTTATGTTGTCGTATGGGTAGGCAACTCCAGGCCTCAAGTGCCGGTGACCTGCATGTTTTAGATAACACCCTGAGTCAACACACCTGAATCAGATGATTAGTTGATTACCAGGCCTCTGGAGAAATTCAAGACATGTTGAGGAGGTAATTTAGCTATTTGAATCAGCTGTGTGGGCTCAAGTACACATCTAAAACCTGCAGGACACCAGCACTCGAGGCCTGGAGTTGCCCACCACTGATATGTATGAAGGAACATAAGTGTGTTGGCCTGTGTGTTTGTACATTGGGATATGTGCACTTATTAATGCACGTTTTATCCAAACAAGATGTAACTGTCTGTTTTTAAAAAAGTGCAATACAAATAAACTCATCCATATTTTTTTTTAGGTCTGAAGTTGTTTTTAATCAAATAAATTTAATAAAATAAATTTAGTTCAGACACAGTAAAGAAGGACAATTATTTACATAAACGGAAAGACAACAGAAATATCCAGTCATCATTGAGTACAGCACCAAAAGACATTTTTTTCTTATGTTACCGGAAGTAAGGAGATTCAGTAAAAGCCACCAAAACAGTGTTTATTTGTTTGATTAAAAAAAAAAACACGGTTAAACAACACGTAAATACATGTTTATGCATAAAATTTCTCAGCACAGCATGAAAGGCAGCAACATCCCAGCGATAAGCTTCAGATAAAATCTGATGTGACATAAATGTGCAAAAGGTTGGCAAAGTGGACAAACGTACAAGGGAGCCACTTCCCATTTCAGCCACTAGAGGGCACCAAATGAATATAAAAGAGGCGAAACCTATCATTGCCCTATCGTCGCTCACCGCCACGTAATTTGTTGCCTATTTGCCAACAAGCAGACTACTCCTGCGTTACTTTAAAGCTGAGCGAGTGGACACTTCACCAAGCATGTGATTAAGTACACGTATATATTTATACATCCTGAACATGCTGGGGCGGCGTAGAGAACACTTTTGCACAGTGCGATGTTTTTCATTTAAATAACTCAATGAAACAGTGATAAAGTCATCTGAAGGTAATTAGAAATCTGCGTGTGTTTGCGTGTGCGACAGAGGGGTGCTTTATTCACGGTGTGAGACAGCTTAGGCCTTGCTCTGCTGTTATCTGGTGGCCTCCTACTCCTCCACCGCCACAATGTCTTCTGCTACCACATTTATCAACTTGACACGCACACTTTTCTCTCTCTCGCTCTGCACCATCCCTGTTCCCTTCTTCCCCTCCATATGTCTTTCCACTCCACACTTCTCCGGCTACATTTCTTCATCTTATTACTCTCAGAGAGGGGAGAGAGTGAATGATTCTCCTAACTCGTCTCCCACTCTTTGTGACACTTCATTTGTCGTTGTGATTAGAGCCCATAACAGTGCCTCTGGAGTGTGCACAAGGCTGACGGTGTGTGTCTGTAAGCGTTTGGCTACAGGAGGAAACGCGCTGTAATTAACTCGCTGTCTGCGCCGCTGACGATTTTTGAGGACCGATGAAGACATTTGTGAGAGTTCATGAGGCCTTTTACCACCTCCCCTGCGCAATAATGAAATTGCACTTTGTTAATCTAACCAAGAAAGAGATTAGGTGCTTTTTACCTACATCTTTAGAAATATAACATAAAAAGAAGTGCAGATATTTATACTCCCTGGAGGATAAAGAATTTATTTTTTAATCCTTGGATTTCTCCACTATACTAAAGGTATACAGGCCCAAACTAACTTAGACACAGTAAGCAAAAGACCATGCACTTTTCAGCATTTTCATTACTTAAACTGGAACAAGAAAAACAAACAGCAAAAAGCAACCTCCAAAGTAAAGAAGGCAGAAACAAGAAGACTTCACACTGAACATGACAGCAGAGGCAGGAAACAGACACAAACAGATAGCTGAGGCAGGGGGAAGGAACGCTGAATAAACTTCAAATGCAAGAAGAAATAATGTGACTCTAACTTTGTGATGAATAACCTCCTCCAAACACCCAAAACACTTTGCAACTTAATCTTACTTTTGTTGTTGATGTAATCTTGCCTCCGTACACAACCACAGTGCATTTTAAATCAAGCAATCTACCAAACAAGCTACCAAATGCAAGTTAGACACTTGGAATTAACTCTAGATCTTTAATCTGCTTGATTTGTCGTAGAATAACAAGGGAGCAGGTCTCAACTGGCCATCAAAGTGTTTATCACTCACTTATCTACTCATGTCTGCTGTGGAACCTCTGAAAATGAGGGACTACATATAAAGAGGGCTGTAATTCCTAAACAGCTAACACAATACTTTATTCAAAGCCCTTGAATTAAAGCTGAAAGTCTGCACTTCAATCACAGCTTGATTGTTTGTTTTAAAATCTACTGCGGTGATGTGCAGAGACAAAGTCACAAAAACTGTGTCCCTGTCCAAATATTTACGAGACGATTGCTCAAACATGGCAGTATCTTCTAAGTTTTGAGCTGTATTTGGGGTGCGGTCATTATTGCTCATGACATCAAGCTTAAAAGGTTCTTTTTGGACTCGAAGATATCTTATGACAGGAACCAGGACTCGAATAATACAGCAAGAGCTAAAGTCAAACATTACTCCCATGATACTTCAATTCAGTTTTATTTATACACCTCACCTCAAGGCACTTTATATTTTAAGGTAGACCCTACAACAGGGGTGGGCAATCTCAGTCCACGAGGGCCGGTGTCCCTGCAGGTTTTAGATCTCACCCTGGGTCTACACACCTGAATCACATGATTAGTTCATTACCAGGCCTCTGGAGAACTTCAGGACATGTTGAGGAGCTAATTTAGCCATTTAAAACAGCTGTGTTGGTTCGAGGACACATCTAAAACCTGCAGGGACACCGGCCCTCGTGGACTGAGATTGCCCACCCCTGCCCTACAACAATAAGAAGAACCCAACAATCTTATGACCCCCTATGACAGGGGTGGGCAACTCCAGGCCTCGAGGGCCGGTGTCCCTGCAGGTTTTAGATGTGTCCTTGAACCAACACAGCGGATTTAAATGGCTAAATTAGCTCCTGCAGTTCTCCAGAGGCCTGGTAACGAACTAATCATGTGATTCAGGTGTGTTGACCCAAGGTGAGATCTAAAACCTGCAGGACACCGGCCCTCGGGGCCTGGAATTGCCCACCCCTGCCCTATGAGCAAGCACTTTGGCGACAGTGGGAAGGAAAAATGCCCTTTTAACAGGAAGAAACCTCCAGCAGAACCAGGCTCGGGGAGGGGCGGCCAAAACAGAACTCCAAAAGTCAATACAACAAAAATTCAAAAACTAGACCTTCAATAAAAAACAAACAGAAACAAAAATATAGACTATTTACCATTTCACAGCCAAATAAAAAGTCTATTTTTAAAAAGGTATATGCTACTTTTTAAACAGATGTTAACCTTGACTGGTACGCGCCATTTAGATGTCTTTTTGATGGGTTTTGCACATTATTGAAGTCTTCTTTGTATCTGACCCAACGTCTTAGCTTTTTGGAAAATGGACCCCCCAATACAGACACTTCTTTTCACTTCTTATTGTGTGAAGACCTTAAATGAACAGTGTGCCTCTAATCCATAGTACATACTTATTCTAAGCAGGCTTTAAGTATGTGTGTTGAGGATGGAAAAATGACTAAATTAAGTATGAATTAAATCCACTTGAACTAGATGGCATACATATTAAATGTGTAATAGAAGATTATCTGTGAGACTAAAATGTGGGTGATGGTGAAACAGCTCTGGGGGGAAAAATGTCCCGTTAGTATAAAAATATATTTTAAAATGTAGTTAGCTGTTACTTGAATCATGCAGTTCAGTTATTTTTCTGACATATTTCAGATGCTTAACTGGCCATAAAAGAAAACATGTGAAAGTATTTATCTTACTGTTGATCTTCTACTGTTATTGAGCTCAGTTTGACACCCTTGACCTGTTTTTCTCTTTATCCTGATGCTGTGAAAAACCCATCCAGACAATGCATTCAATCAGCCAGCCACAAACTCACTCTCGACCTTTGTGTGCTTTTTGTATCAAAAGGGTGGGCAGCAACAATTTCAGCATGAATAAACTTCCTGAATCTCAGCCTGAGGATGAATCTGTAAATGTTTAGAGAAGCTGTTGCAAGCTCATTCAGAGGTTACCGGCTGAGTATTTCTGCTCGGTGAAATGAACCCATCTGAAATATAGTTGGTTTGTTTTTGTTTTTTTGATGGACATTGAACACAAAAACAAAGCTGACACCCCCACACTTTTCCACAAAAAGTGAGGCATTTAAATGATTTCTTTATTGCTTCTTTGTTTTTGTGTGACCTGCAAATAAGTGGGCACTTTCTTTGGTATTTTGTGCTGGCATGAGAACTTTTTGCTCTATTGCAAGTGTGTAGAATCAAAAAATAAGAGACAAGACTCATTTCTCTGAGTTGGCCTCCTTGTGTCCTTTGTCCTTCCTCCTCCTGCCTGTGACCCAGAAATCAATCTCAGTGTGTTGTGCTGACGGTTGTCTCAACTCCTAAAATGCTCATAGATGAAAGAGGAAAGATGGGTGCAGGAGGAGATTAATTGAGGATGCTCTGGTGTATCCTTTGCAAAAGTGTTTTTACCTTCAGTGAGAAAAAGATGTGAAGCGTACAGCTGGGATGTACAACCCACCGAAGGAGGACGACTCTTAAAATTTCTTTTCACAAAACAAACAAATCATAATATTTTTCCACGTTGCACAATTTTTTTGTGAATTCAATTAAGATGGCTATAAATTTAAATATAGTGCACTGAGCACTGTTACATCATAAAATCATAAAATCCAGCACTAGTCAAAGTTAAATGACATCACTTTAAAATGAGCATGTCTCATCTTGCTAAACGTCTGCTGCCTCCGCTTCTCTCTCCTCGTGCCTCTTCCTCGCCTCCTCAGCTCCTCCTCCTCCTCGTCTCAGGTGGGAGTGACTGAGATGCAATAAAAGGAATCGGGCATGTGCACAGTGCGATATGAGAAAGGTGGATTAATGAGAATAACACAATAAAAAGAGACACTTATAAAAAAAAACATGATGGGGAAGCCCTACCACCATTTGTATTTTCCAGATTCTAAATTCTTCTCCTTACATCTTAGCTCCACCTACCGGGGACCTTCCTGGTAAGTATGGATGTGGTATCCTGGAAGAGCTGGACCACCTGTTCCAACTCAAAGGGCTGCAGGTATCATTTCATGCTGCAAGGACACAAAAAGTAAAGCAGAATATCAGGAGAGAAAACCACACAGGAAGAACACCAAGACTCGACACAGACAGGCCCTGGCTGGTGAGTGGATTTGTACCCAAATCCATAAGCAGTGTTGGGAAGGTTACTTTTAAAATGTATTCCATTACAGATTACATGCCCCAAAATGTATTCTGTAACGTATTCCGTTACGTTACTCAATGAGAGTAACGTATTCTGAATACTTTGGATTACTTAATATATTATCATGCTGTTTACAACTACATGAATGTACTATTGCTGTGATTTATTACTGTTACTGAAGGTCCGCGGCTCCGAACCGTAGTAAAGGGACCTCTGGCTAATACGGTGGGTTCTGTGTCGGCTCGTAGCTGAAAACTAGCTTTACTTTGTTGTCTGGGTCAACTTTGTTAGCCAGAGACAGAGAGAGGCATTGAAAGGCTGCTCCAACGAAACTTATTGTTTTTGGAGGAAAACACGAACACGGTGTACAGTCGAGTCTTAATAGCTTACTTGCAACTGGGCTCGTCAGGCACTCTTCTTGGCTGCAGTGGTTATTATTATATTTACACGCTTCCAGCTCCCGTTTCTGCTCGATGACAGCTCGTACTTTTCCTTTTTCTCCCTCCCTCGCTCACAGACACATAACGGGTATGGCAGTCCATTCTCCCTGCAGCACGGACTACACTGCCTATGATGCTACATTCTTTAGAGCTATACCTGTAGCATTCTGCCTATTAGCTTAGCACAACAACAACAACAGGCGCTCTCTCACCCAGGAAACACGCAGAGAGAGAGCGTCACCCTGTAACCATGGCAACCGTAACGCCTGGAACAACAGAACGTAGCTGTCAAACAAAACCCAAACACACTTGACCCGCCACAATATGAAACAGGGAAGTACCGCCGTGTAATCCATTTATTTCAACAAAGTAACTGTATTCTAAATACCACCTTTTTAAACGGTAACTGTAACGGAATACAGTTACTCATATTTTGTATTTTAAATACGTAACGGCGGTACATGTATTCCGTTACTCCCCAACACTGTCCATAAGGGATATCCCTAATATGGTCATTTCAGGCATACAACTCTAACTGTGAAGCTCCGCCTACCTGCTGTTTATACTTCTATAACGGGCAGCCAATCAGCAAGTTAGCCTAATAAAGGAGGAGAAAATCAGCTTCTTTCATACAAAGTAGGACGTGAGGCCACACCAAGGACGAGTTTGAAATAAACTGCATTACTTTTAACTGCAAATCATGCAAAGCCACTCTACTAGAGCTGAAGATGATGAGGTCTACTTATAAAAAATCCAGCTTTTAGACATAGTTCTTATTAAAAATTCATATCAAAAAGTTTGTTTTGATGTCTGTTGATATCTGACAGATGCTTTACTGTTGAGATTTATACACTAAGTCACCAATTAAAAGAGTTCTTGACAAAGAACATATTAGTTTCTTGCAGCTTTATTTGATTTATGTCTGAAACTGATGACTTTCATCCGCTCAGATGCTACAGTCCACTTATTCTGCTTTTCACATCAGTAATGAACAGCTCAACACCGTGCACTCTGGAGATGTTAACATTTGTAGCAAACACCTCCAACTGCAAACTCTCTTCTCCACCCCCTTCACTCACCATCTCCCTCCCATCCTGTCCTTCATCCTCCCTCTTACGCTCGTTTTTTTTTTTCTGTCCTAGGTGGTGTCGCTGCTGAACATGAGTAATGATGCTGTCATCTCTGCAAGTCTCCATTTATCAATGTCAGAAGGGAAAGCCGGAGTGTTTGGTGGATATCTGTGTATGTGTGTGCGGGGGTGGTGATTTTGGGTGGGGGATAGTGAGTGGATAAGAACCAAAGCAGCATGGGAGTGAAGGGAAAGATGTGGCAGAAATATAGGAGGAAGAAGAAGAGTATGGTGGCCGTGGCAAAGAAAAGGGATGAAGACGAAGAGGAGTGGCACAAAGAGGAATAAGGAAGAGTTTGAATGGGATGGAAAAGATGTATTTTGACGAAAAGGTCGTGGCCCTGCATGTGGTCCGTCTGTCTGTCTGTCTGCCTGACACCAACAGGGTGTCCCTTATTCATTGTCACAGTTACAAGCAGACAGCATTAAGGCGCCGCTCTTTAGCATATTCCAGTCTAATTATGTAAATTGGGTGTGTTAGACAAAACATTACTGAAGCAGTTAGTCAGTCTGCTTTTAGGCGCCACATGATTGTGTGTGCATTTGTCTCTGTCAGTCTTGCAACCTTGGAATGAAATGAGCTTGTCTGCTTAACAGAGTAAGTGTGAATGTTCCCTGTGCACACACACACAGAGTCATTGTATGCAACCACCAACTACCACCAGCCACGGACCAGCCTGCAGGAGAACCTGAACGTGTTGAAATCTATAGATGTATAAACAGAAAACCTTCATTGTCACCCTGGCTCAGATTAATTTGACACCGTGGTGTTGCACGACCGAGTTTCATCTTTAGTGATGACCCATGGAAAAATAAACCACCTCCAGATTGTTCCCCTTTCCTAAAGCGTAAAGAAGTTTAACTACATGTTTAAGCTCTGAGATGTCTTGAGAAAAATATGTCCAGTTTTCTACCTTAGAAAGAAATGCTGCTGTAGTAAAGAAGCTGATTCAAAGAAACGCTCCAACACAGCTCCCTGGGCTTACAATGTAAGAAAAAGGACTTTGTGAATAAATGCAAACTATTACAGAAAAGGTACTGGCAGCTCTTTACCCCGACTAATACATTTTCTGTGAATTCATAAAAAAATGTATTGTACTGTTGTATTGTTTACAAAACAGGAAGTTCTACGGTAAAAAGTGAAAAACAGGAAGTAGGTTCTGTTATTTTATGTAGCATTAATAATATTAAAAACCACCTTTATGTCTTTATTTCTGTCATTTAATGTCGTATTCCTTATTTTGGTGTGGCAGAGGACATGCAAAGAAATGAGAATGCACTGAACAGTCCAGTCTTTATGCCCTCTTTTGCATCCAGCAGACCTAACTGGAGCCTTTGGTGGGCTGGTTTGAACATCTGGGCCAGATGTTTGACCCCCTGTTATATAAATTACTTTTACCTTCTCATTTCCGTCAGGTTTATATTTAAATTATTATTTTCTGGCTTTTTGTCCATCTGAATCAATTTTATCCAGCATCACTATATTAAAATATTTTTCATATTTTTAATTTAATTTAATTTCATCACTTTGTTTCATATTTTTAACTCATTTTTTTCAAATTATTTTTAATTTTTGCAGATTTTTTTAAATGATTTCTCTTCTTAATCCATTTGCAGGATTTCTTAATTTTACCACTTGTTTAATCCTTTCGTCTTTTATTTTTTCCAGCAACACATTATTAAATCACTTTTAGTTTACTGATGATTGCAGATTTTCTTATATATTTTCTTATTTCATGTTGGCTTTTTATCTTTTAATTGTTTTGTTTGTTTGCTCTTTCTTATTACCAGCTTATAACTGTCAGTTCAAAGAAAAGCACTCTGAAGTGCACTAATGTATGAAGGGGCGCAGTATCAAAATAAAATAAGATTGAGTGAAAGCTAAAGGCTCTGCCTGCCATTTTACTTTAAATACTCCAGGAACTACAAGTTAGCCAGCAGTCTGAGAGCAAAGTGCTCTGTTGGGGTGAAACAGTGCTGCGAGTTCTTTAAGATAAGATCGGACCTGAATATTCAACACATTGTATCTGAGGAAAAGGATTTTAAATTCAATTCTGAATTTAACGGGGAAAGAAATCAAGAGAAGCCAGTGTGAGAAAAATATATGTAGTAGATTTAAATGATTATAAATTATAATAAATATAAATCACATAACAATATAGGATAATAATAATTTAGTACATCTGAGAAGTAATAAATGCATGAGCTAGTTTTTCACCATCATCCTGAGACCGGATGTTTCAATTTTTATTGCAAAAGAGGACACAAAGAACCCAACAGGTCCTCACCCATCTGTGGAAGAAAAAAAGTGATGTAAAAATATCAGGGTTAAAAAAAAAGCATAGTGTCATATTACAATGGATGGATGGAGTTAACCTATATTATAATAATTCCAAGATAATTGCTGGAATTTTGGGAATAGGGGCAGCGGATCCAACCACCGCCTATCGTCTTTCAAAGCATGAACATGTATTATTTTGCATCTATAACAAGCACAAGCGTTTTATATTGGAAGGTAAAGCTTACAATTTAAACTTGCCATACAATGCTACAAAGAGAATCCCAATGATCAGAAAGTTTCCTATGAGTGAGTCATGGCAAAAGGTGGGAACGAAGAACTCCTTTTTAACAGGAAGAGACCTCAGCAGAACCAGGCTTGTTCTCCAATCAGCTCCCACTGCTGTGGAGGTGAGAGAGAGGAGACAACATAAAAGATGAGTATATGAGTGTACCCATACACCAACTATAGGGAGAGCAGACAAAATTATGGCAAAGAAATACTGGCATATAAATGCATGGGGATGACTCGGTGAATGATGGTAAATCTCACAGGAGCCTGAGGCTAAAGCAGCATAAATAAAGGATGGTTCAGGGTTACTTTATCATGCCATCAAGGTTAGGCTACACGTTTGAAGACTAACCTTAAAAGTAGAGATGGTATGTATCTCTGCAGTCTGAGAGTGAAGCTGTATTCAGATAACGTGATTCTAAAAGTTGCTCGCCGAAGTTGCCCAAAGTTTAGTTGAGCCTTTATGTTCAGTTAATTTAGCCTAATGGGTCAGTCTGGACGTGATTGGAGCAATACTGAGTGAATTCCAAGTAAATGTTTATAAACACTCACCAGCCACCTGTTTAACTGCTCGTTAACGCTAATATTAACACGGTCAAGATGACCAGCTGATGTTCAGAAACCTCACGGATGTAAATGGTAAATGGCCTGCATTTGTATAGCGCTTTACTCAGTCCTTAAGGACCCCAAAGCGCTTTACACTACATTCAGTCATTCACACACTGGTGATGGCAAGCTACATTGTAGCCACAGCTGCCCTGGGGCGCACTGACAGAGGCGAGGCTGCCGGACACTGGCGCCACCGGGCCCTCTGACCACCACCAGTAGGGGTGGCGGTACATGGGTTTAGTATCTTGCCCAAGGATATTTGGCATGCAGGAGGAGGCAGCCTGGGATCGAACCACCAACCTTCTGATTAGTGGCTGACCTGCTCTGCCAGCTGAGCTACAGTCACCCCTATATATGCTTGCAGACGCCATCATGTCAGTATGGACAAAAACCACGGAGGAAGTTGTCCAGCACCTTGTTGAATCAATGCAATTAAGAGCTAAGGTAAAAAAGTGGGTCCATCCCATTACTAAGGTGTACCTAACAGTGTCCAGTGAGTGCACGTTTCATGCTGTGTAAATGATGTAAATGAACCCAGTGTAAACAGAAGCTTTCATGTAATATGATCAGCGAGAATAGTCTCTCTTTATTTTATCTTTTTGAAAAAACAAACAAAAAAAAAAGGTCTCTTGTAATTATCTTTTGTTAACATTTTCAGAATTCTGTACAGGATAAAAAGAAATAAGCACTGCTTAAGAACCGAGTCAAATCTCAAACTAGAAAAAACAACTGAAAAAAATACCAAAAAAGAGAGGAGGTTTACAATACAAATTAGTAGTAAGACATTGTCTGAAGTGCAATGGCATAGCTCAGATGGGTTAAAAGTGAAACCAAAAAACTTCAAAATAAAAATACTTCTCTATTTTCCAACAAACAGTAAATTCTTTACAGAGTAGAGACTGTATTATCTGATGTATTTAAACCTGTAAAAACATATTTACAAATAGCCATTATCTTTTATATAGTTTTTTTTCTCATAATCACATATATGTCAGCACCAGTAAAAAAAAATAAAATAAAACAAAGAACATCAATAACAACAGTTTTCGTTAAAATGTTGTCTACAGACTTGGTCCCGGTACATAATGATATTTGGAGGAAGCTTCCTTTCTCTTCCTGAAGGGATTTCAAACGCAGCCTCACTTTGGCTGTGACCTTAACACTGACCCACACATGTTTCTATACCTTCCTGCCTCTGCGTTGGACTCGTAATCCTTGGGTGTTTTCCCACAAACTGCCTCTAACATGTGATTTATGAGCCTGCCTGGACTAGCATCAAACTTTTGGAAGCATGAGCATTGGAGCCCCCGCAGGTTTGGGCGCTCCGCTGCTTTTCCTACACGAGGCAGGCTCAACGACCGAGAGGGTTTTAAATTTGTGACCGTGCTCCCCCTGGTAAAACTCGGGAATGCTATAAAAACCCTACATATCCTTGACATTCAGTCTCCATACAGTGAGATGGAGGACTCCCCAAAGGTGACAGAAACCCCCCAAAAAAGTACAGAAATTCATTCGCGGGTGCTGCCAAACACATTGGCGCTTACAGGACGACGGGCGTGGTGGTTAAAGTTCGTATTTAAAGGGTTGGATTATACAACACCAACAACCATGAGAACAGATGATGACAAGGAGTTAGTTTACAGAGAAGAAGGCTTTTTTGGTTTTGTTGATTACAGCATCGTCCCCCAAACTTTCACTCTGATGAGCTAAATACAAAGTAATGCAGACACGCTTTCATTCATCTTTTAAAGCGTTAGCGATGTAAGATGTTACCAACAAGTACAGTAATAAAACCTTTTTGACACATATTCATTATGCACACATCAGGGCAGAGGAAGTCGAGAGGGAAGGGAGACACTAACTTCAGTGGAAGCACTGATTATCTCGACACTAACGCTTTAAAGGGACTGATCACCCCAGCCTTCATTTTATATGTTTTTCCTTCAGCCTCCAGTTTTCTTTATTCATCTCTATGAAACAGCACTTTTTGCAAATATTTTTATTCTACGAATTATGAAACGGTTACTCCAAACATCACATAAATCGTGTGTAAAATAAATAATAATAAAAATAATAATAATTAAAGTTGCAGTTCCTCTAGTGGCCACTTGAGGCAGCCTTCAAATATGATTCAGTCCCCATAGACTCCCATGTTAAAATGCCCAGCTTTACAGCAGAATTAAACATGTTTACACCCTGGTGCTAAACAAATATGGCATTGATCTCTAGAGATAACTTACCCCTTTATATCACCTGTGCAGTGGGTATAGTTTTGTTATATGTTACACCCATCCCATGGTAACTTTGATAGCAACAGATGATGGCTGTCTGATAAGCCTCAGAAATGCCAATTGGGGTCACTGAACTGGACCTCTCACCATTCGGTGTCTTTTGGAGCAACCCATGCTTCAGTTTTGAAGTTAGTTGGCACTAACTAGCAGGTACCTGTGGATGTGCAGTGCACCTGTACAGTTTAATGATGCGGTTTCCTAACCAAGCATGCAAGTGTGAGCTCATAGCTTAGCAGTCCACTGTCTCATACAAATAGAGACATATTTGGGTCAGAAAAACCTTCAGAGTCGTGGCCACAAGCCAACATTAGGACTTCAAAACCAACAGATTTTCTTTCTTTATACTGAATTACAGCCAATAGAAGTGTGTAGTTAGCACTGACACTCAACTCCATAACTACTATTGTGCAAGCTTCTCATCATTGGTAGTTACCCTCTTACTTCTGCACATTGATGTTGTTGGTGGCTGTAGTTTGTTAAAGCACATGGTTTGTGGATGTTTTCTGAGTAACCAGATCATGCGATTTATTTCCATTACACCTAAGTGAAGGTTGAAATCTCTGCAGCTGACCGGACGAAGGACAAATAAAACTGCACACCTGATGAAAAGTATGAGAATTTTATCTTTGGGGTGAGCTGTCCCTTAAAGGCTATCTGAAGCTTCTCTCTCTCTTTAAAACAAACTCAAGGCTTAGCAGTGGTTCATTTTCCTTGTAAAGCGCCAGAAGGGCCCGACTTGTATTTCTTCACAGTAGTGTTACAGTATAGCACAGTTATAGTTTGAAACGAGGGCGTTTTACAGCTGAGAGAAGCCACGATGTCACGAAAGCGGGGCTACGGTGAGTGACGACAAGCTGAGCCACAGATTTTTTTTTACCAAACAGATTTTCATAAGATGACGAACTAAGAAACAAAACTAATTTAAACTTTCTTTTCCGTGTGTAATTGACAAACTACCAGATTCACCGTAAAAGAAAAACACAGCGACAAAATAAAACACTGCGGGCGGCTTTTCAATGAGCTTTTTTTCTCGTCTCTTTAGAAGAAGAAGTCACTTGTGGTGCTTGAATACATTCAGTGCCCAGCGATCGTTTCTGTCTGCCTGATGCATGCGATGTGGTTTGTGTCACGCAGACAGAAGGTTTAATGTGTAGCCTAATATTAGCTCTGTTTGCCGCCTCTCACACATCTGCACATCCTCCCGGGCTGACGCTTGTTTGTCTGTTTGTTGTTGTCTACGTGTGCTTGCTTTAGCTGCCTAATCTCTCCTCCTTTTCTCAGCTTTTTACTGCCTTTGTCTTTGTCTACATGTGCAACCACAGCGACACAACACAGGAAATGAACCACAACCCCCCTTTTAAAAAAATTAAATAAAAACGCCACTCAGGTCGGTTGCCTAGCAAAAGCACTAGAGGGCAGAGCGAGCCTGCGTGGCACAATAGAGGAGCATCATTTGTTCTGTTGTGATGTGCACAGTTTAAACAGAGAAAGGAGCGTTGAGAGCGAGGAACGAGTCTCTGGAGAGAGGGTGGGAAAGACGGGAGGAGAGAGGAATGGAGGATGAGAGGGAAATCAAGTGAAAGGAACAGAGTGAAGGAGCGTGAGGGAATCAGATTTGTGAGTGTGTGTGTGTGTTTGTGTGTCTGTACGAGGGGGGGGCTCAAATCTAAGAGGAGGAATGGGAGCGTTGAGAGTGCTTTCTACTCCCTTCAGCTCCTCGCGTAGTTGAGAGATCTGAAGCACTGATCAGGGTGGCACAAACACACAAACACAAATAAATTGCTGTCTTGAGAACAAGTCTTGCTTCCCCTTCATCAGTCTACAGTTTCCAATCAGCCCCTGCTGAAGCTCGGGCTCAAAGCGCTGCTGCGTGAATGGGCCTCGCTTTCAAACACTGAAGAAATTTATTCCACAGAGAAAAAAGGGAAAATTAGGAAACACACTTCTTAATCTCTATATTGGTTTTTCATTAATATGCACAAGACAAAATGATAGCTCTCTCCATCACACGCACACATACATACGCACAAAACGTAACACAGGAACTCATTTATAATCTTGCTCATGTTTTACAAAACAAAAACATGCCAGTCCACGTCATGTTATCGTTTTTGTTTTACTTTCTCAGATTTTAAAATTTGTCCAACTTTAAATGTTTTTATTTCATCCAGTAACAACTGTCCCCGTTGGCTATTAGCTCGAGAAAAACTCCTCCATCCAACCGTCACTTGAGTCCAGCTCTGCCCCCGAGCCGTCGCCCAATCCGAAGGCTCCTCCGCCTGAGGGCCCGCCCCCGTATCCATAGGATGACATGTCCTGATTGGCTGTCCTCTGGTAGCCCTGCGGCTGACCTCCAACCCCGACCGCCCCTGGTCCGTAAGATCCACCTCCTCCACCTCCACTTGCCCCTAATCCTGGCCCCCCAGGGCCTGGCACGAAACCCCCCATCCCAGTTATTCCCTGGCCCATCACCCCCTGGTTCATTCCCTGGTTCATAACCATAGGGCGGGGTTGGTTGGTCCTTGGTTGACCACCCATGTGAGGGCCCATCATTGGGCCAGCCATACCCGCAGCTGGGTTGCCCAACCTGGGGTCCATCCCCTGGCCCATCCCTTGTCCCGGGCCCTGAAAGTGTTGTTTAGCCATGCGTGGGGGTTGACCCGGCTGCATCCCATAACCCTGGGCAGAGCTGAACCCCACCATATCTCCTCCCCCTCCTCCTGTAGTCCTTCCAACTCCACCCCCCATGGCCTGCAGACTCTGTCCTTGCTGCTGCGGCCAGCCACTTGCTGCCATTCCCCCACCGCCTCCTCCCAGCATGCTCTGCAGTCTCTGTGTTTGAGCTTTGGCATTAGGAGGTCCTTTAAGAGGCTGTTGGGTCATAGAGTTCATTAACATCCCTTGCCCTCCATAACCTCCAGCTCCACCACCTCCGGGTCCTCCAGGCATACCTCCGACTCCAGGACCCGCACCTGCCTGCCGGGGTGGCCCTCCGGTGGGGTTGTGCTGTGGCGGAAGACCCATGGAGGCTTGGACGCTTTGGCTCTGGTGCTGCTGCTGGTGGATCATTTGGCTCATGGAGGGGTTGAGCCCATACAGGGAACCCTGGTTGGATCCCTGGTTACTGTAGGGTAGTCCCATGTCAGTTTGGGGTCCCACAGAGCCACCCTGGGCCTGAACAGAACTCATCTGGACCATCTGCTGCTGAGTTTGCGGCTGCTGCAGGAGGCGGGTAGCCCGAATGTTCTGGAGAGCCTGAGGGGTACCTAGGAGTGGAAAATAAGAGGAGTTAGCAAACAGATGAGGAAATAGTTGTAGGGGAAAATCTGAGAGCTTACACAGTAGAGCCACTTAAATGACCCAAAGGCCATAAGACGGTTCTAATAAGTCATTGCTGAGGCAAAGATTTATGTTGCACGACAGCCCCTTTACTCTGGAAACGAATGCTTCCCATCCAATTTGGCCCAAATCCTACCCCACCAAAATAAAACTAAACACACTGAAGCACCAACATCTCACTCCTCTACTTTTTGCTATTAGATGCTCAGAAGCAGCTGAGCTGAGGAGGTCTGCTAGCGTGGAAATGGCTTTAAATCCTATAATAAACCCACTTCTGACATCATTCCACTAATCCCCCACCTCACAGCTCAGGCTGAAAATGTAACAGAGGAGCGAGAATGAAGAGGATCACTCACTCCAGTAAGTAGGAAGTGAGTAGAGTTGCAGGTAACTGTCTATATACTTCACAGATCACAAATATATCGAGAGTGAGATTTGTAGGTGATATGAGCACAATCACACTGCAGGACAGCTGAGTTAATGTGTATATCTGTAGGCCGGAGTTTCACACCGGAGCTTCCTCTTCCTCTCCATATTATCTCTTTCATTTGCAGACACTGATGGCTATAAATGGTTTTTCAGCCTGACTCTCTTCCTCATCCTCCTCCTCTCTCTCTCTCTCACTTCCTCTGTGTTTTCTTTGTCTCTCCATCATCTCATCTCTCCGTTCAACCTCTCCTTCTACCCACCGAACCATCTACCTTTCCCTCTACTTGCCAGCCGCCCCGCTCTCACTCCTCCTCCCATTCTCTCCCACTTCCCCTGCTCTCATCCATCTCTCCGACTTCACCGGAACTCTGGGGGATCCAGGACAGACAAGTTGCCGTGGTAACAGGCAGAGCAGAATTTTTTATTTTTTTTATTTTGTATTTTTTTTTTCCCGGAGAGAGGAGGAGAGAGAGAGAGAGAGGCTGGAGAGCATCTGAGCGCCAACTGATGTATCTGACAGAGACAGACAGAAAGGACGAGGCTTGGTTTCAGGGTGATGTTTGGTCAGTGCTGTTGTTTGCATACATATCTGTCTGTGAACGTGGCACCGAATGAACTGCAAAATCTGTTACGTCCCTAAATGTCTTGGAGCGCCACCATGTATACCATACTTGTTGCTGACAAAACATGCATGTATAATTGTAGCCATCCCCCCCGACACACACAACCATCTGGGTGCTAAATCCATTTTCTAATTTTCCAATAAATAATAACGTGTGAGAAAATCCTGTGGGGTGCAGCCATTCTTGCGCAGGCGCATGCCGTGCGTGCATTGCTGCACAGGTGACATGAACGCACGTGCTCATGTGTCTCACCTTGGTACTGATTGACTTGGGGATATGGATTCCTCTGGCCCTGGCCGATTTGTCTGGGGAGATGTTGCTGCTGCTGGAGCTGCAGACACAGACAGATGGAAGTTGTTAAGCAAGTATGCTGAAAGCGTGTTACAGCTGCTCGTACCTATTTCATGAATTTTGTATCATTAGGGTGTGAGATACACAGAAGAACAGAATCACACTTGACAGTAAGAATAGTTTAGCAGAAGAACCTTTCTTTTGCTCCTCTATCGCCGGATTGAAGCCAATGTGGTAAAGTGCTAAAAGCTGCACTTCCTCTAATGGCCACTTGAGCTGGACCCATGCCTGCTCTTAAAGAGCCAATAACAGCCAAAAGTAAATAATATAAAGATGTAGGTACACAAATGTTTGATGGAGGAGATTTTAAGGTAGAGACAGATGTAGCTGAGAACAGACAGATGCTTGTTACAGTAGATGTTAGTTAAGTCCAGGTACAGTGAGGCAGTGAGACTTGTTCATACTGTCAAGATCAGGCACCAATATTCCACAATACTGATACAGTTAAAGTTTGATGAAGTTATATAGATGCTGGGAACAGCGGCGACCTCACAAGGTCTCGAATAATCAGGCTCCATCTTATCTTAAAGAGTTCATATTACTATATCCCCCTAACCAGGCACTTCGCTCTGAGACTGCAGCATTCCTCGAGCATTTAAAAGCAGAATGGGAGGCAGAGCCTTCAGCTTTCAGGCCCCCTCTCTGTGGAACCAGCTCCCAGTTTGGATTTGAGACAGACTGTACTTTCAAGATTAGGCTTAAAACTTTCTTTTTTGATAAAACATATAGTTAGGTCTGGATCAGGTGACCCTGAACCCACTCTCTGTTTTACTGCAATATTGGGGCACAAAATCTTTCTGATTTAATTTGAAGCTTTATTTAAACTTATGGACAGAAGCCATTTTTTGTTTCCTATTTGCACGTTATTTTTTTTGTTTAAATACTAGCATTTTAACTTGTTTTACCTAATATTTTTATTTATTTCATTTTTAATGTAATGTTAAAAATACATTTGAGTGTTTCCTAGGTCATTGTTTTCATTAGCTGTGGGACGAGACAACAGGGTGCTAATCACAGGTGGGCAGACTTAAGCAGGTGAGTCACTGGAGCCTAGAACAGGAAGTTTGCCCACAGGAAGCGGAGATAAGAGACAAATAATCATTGACTAATCGACTAATCAAAGAAAATTGGCAGATTAGTCAACTACCAAAAGAATCTGTTTAAGCTGCAGCCCTACTCTGCATTTCATCATTAGTTAATATTAATCTCTGGTTCTCTTCCACAGCGTGTCTTTCAATTCATCCATCCATTCGCTTCCGCTTATCCTTTTCAGGGTCGCGGGGGGCGCTGGAGCCTATCCCAGCTGTCATAGGGCGAGAGGCGGGGTACACCCTGGACAGGTCGCCAGTCTGTCACAGGGCCAACACACAGGGACAGACAACCATTCGCACTCACATTCACTCGCACATTCATACCTAGTGGCAATTTAGATTTTCCAATTAACCTATCCCCACAAGCTGCATGTCTTTGGACGGTGGGAGGAAGCCGGAGTACCCGGAGAGAACCCACGCAAACACGGGGAGAACATGCAAACTCCACACAGAAAGACCCCGGCCTGATGTTGGAATTGAACTCAGGACCTTCTTGCTGTGCGGCAACAGTGCTAACCACCGTGCCACCGTGCTGCCTTTCAATTCAATTCAATTCAATTTTATTTATATAGCGCCAAATCACAACAAAAGTTGCCTCAAGGCGCTTCATAGATACAGAGAAAAACCCAACAATCATATGACCCCCATGAGCAAGCACTTTGGCGACAGTGGGAAGGAAAAACTCCCTTTTAACAGGAAGAAACTTCCAGCAGAACCAGGCTCAGGGAGGGGTGGGGCCATGCTGCGACCGGTTGGGGTGAGAGAAGGAAGACAGGATAAAGACATGCTGTGGAAGAGAGACAGAGGTTAATAACAGATATGATTCAATGCAGAGAGGTCTGTTAATACATAGTGAGCGAGAAAGGTGACTGGAAAGGAAAAACTCAATGCATCATGGGAATCCCCCGGCAGCCTACGTCTATTCCAGCATAACTAAGGGAGGATTCAGGGTCACCTGGTCCAGCCCTAACTATATGCTTTAGAAAAAAGGAAAGTTTTAAGCCTAATCTTGAAAGTAGAGATAGTGTCTGTCTCCCGAATCCAAACTGGAAGCTGGTTCCACAGAAGAGGGGCCTGAAAACTGAAGGCTCTGCCTCCCATTCTACTTTTAAATACTCTAGGAACAACAAGTAGGCCTGCAGAGCGAGAGCGAAGTGCTCTAATAGGGTGATATGGTACTACAAGGTCATTAAGATAAGATGGGGCCTGATTATTTAAGATCTTGTATGTGAGGAGCAGGATTTTGAATTAAATTCTGGATTTAACAGGAAGCCAATGAAGGGAAGCCAAAACAGGAGAAATATGCTCTCTCTTTCTAGTCCCTGTCAGGACTCTTGCTGCAGCATTTTGGATTAGCTGAAGGCTTTTCAGCAAGTTTTTTGGACATCCTGATAATAATGAATTGCAGTCGTCCAGCCTGGAAGTAATAAATGCATGAACTAGTTTTTCAGCATCACTCTGAGACAGGATATTTCTAACTTTAGAGATGTTGCGCAAATGGAAGAGAGCAGTCTTACATATTTGTTTAATATGTGCGTTGAAGGACATATCCTGGTCAAAAATGACTCCAAGGTTCCTCACAGTGTTACTGGAGGCCAAGGTAATGCCATTCAGAGTAAGAATCTGGTTAGATACCATATTTCTAAGATTTTCAGGGCCGAGTACAATGACCTCAGTTTGATCTGAATTAAAAAGCAGAAAGTTAGTGGCCATCCAAGTCTTTATGTCTTTAAGACATTCCTGCAGTTTAACTAATTGGTGTGTGTTATCTGGCTTCATAGATAAATAGAGCTGGGTGTCATCTGCATAGCAGTGAAAATGTATGCTATGTCTTCTAATGATGCTGCCTAAGGGAAGCATGTATAATGTAAACAGAATTGGTCCTAGCACTGAACCCTGTGGAACTCCATAATTAACCTCAGTGTGTGAAGAGGACTCTCCATTTACATGCACAAATTGGAGTCTATTAGATAGATATGATACAAACCACTGCAGCACAGTACCTGTAATACCTACGCATGTTCTAATCACGCTAATAGGATATTATGGTCGACAGTATCGAATGCTGCACTAAGGTCTTTGTCCTCTCTTCCTCCCCTCATCCTAAACAAAGTCACCCAGGCTCAGGAGAGGCCGCCCCTCCCTGATCCTAGGTTTCTTCCCGTTAAAAGGAAGTTTTTCCTTCCCACTGTCGCCAAGTGCTTGCTCAAAGGTCCTTTGATTGTTGGGGTTTTCGCCCCATTATGGTAGGGTCTTTACCTTACAACATAAAGCCTCTTAAGGCAACTGCTTTTGTGATTTGGTGCTTTGGGAAGATGTGTTGGGTAAACAGCATTGGGGACAGCAGAAGAAGATATCAGAACAGTTGAGTTCAGACAGATGTTGGTGTAACTGAGTTTAGCCAGATGTTGGTACAGCTGAGTTAAGACAGGCACTGGTACAACTGAGTTAAGATGGATGATATAATTGCATTAACACAGATGCTGGTATAATGAAGTTAAGACAGATGTTGCTAGAGTTTGTTATATGTTGGCCACCTGATACAGTGGAGTTAAAATAGATGTTGGTACAGCCAGTTCAGGCAGATGTTGGCACAGCTGAGTCAAGACAGGTTCTGACAGATGCTGATGCAGCTGAGCTGAGACAGATGTTGGTCGAGTTAAGACAGATGCTGATACAGCTGAGTTACGACAGATGTTGGTGTAATTTAAATTAGGCAGATGTTTTTACTGTTGAGTTTAGGCAGATGTTGGGTATAACTGTACTAAAACAGATGTTTTGGTATAGAAGAAGAGAGGAAGATGTGTGCCGACGGGATTAGATTTGCGTACATAACCTGTGTGATGCTCGTTTGCATTAACAGCATCATAACTGATTGGTGTAATGATGTAGCCACAGTTTGTTCTGCAGGTATAAAGAGAAACCTGAAAGGTCTGCACATTAACAAGCAGTCTGCACATTTTAAAGCAGGTCCTGAATGTATGCATGGACAGGTTGCTCATTTTATACTCAGTTAACAACATACACTAAATCCCAGCAGGATGGCGTTCCTTTTGGGCACCTATATTTGCGTGTCTGTGTATGTTTTTGCAGATCCAATTAAAACCCTTCGTAGTGGGTGGTGACTTCAGAGTTCAGAACTCTTTTAACACTTGATTCCCTCACAGAGAGAGAAATAAAAAGAAAACACCATATTATCACAGCAGGCGGCATGTGACAAAAACACATCTACACACACACACAGACACACACTGAAGAGATGAAAAGGAAGTAGTGAAGAGGGGGCTGGTTGAGGGTAATTATACATGCAACCAGACAACAGTGAGGAAGAAGAGAGGATGAGCTGCTCTTGTTTGAGCTGAAGATGCTGACAAATCTACATGGATGTATGAACAAACAAGGCAAACACGCACACGCACACATTATAATTTAATGGGTGACAGATGAGTCACAGAGGCCTTCCTTCCTGTTTAATCATCACCCCACTGAATGACATGAACATAAACTCACCTGTTCAGCCAAGAGTTGCTGCTGCTGTCTCTGCTCTCTTAAGAGCTGCTGTTTCTGCTGCTCCATCATGTGCATCTGCGCCCTCTTCTCCTGCTCCATCACCATCATCTGCTTCATCACGTCCTGCCGGTAGACCGGAGGCGGACCTGATCCCTGGTTGGGGCCCACCCCGGAGGCAACGCCGCCAGCGGGGTGAGGAGGTGGTATGGCGCCAGGTGGTCGTGACATCCCCACCACACCTTGCTCCTAGAAAGAAGAAGGCAGCAGGTCAGGTGGGCTATCAGCTAATAAGACATCACAGCACACTTGCACAGCTGTCATTTAAATATGACACTAGCAGCCAGCTGGATAAAGCATTGACTGTATATAAGAGATGAAGGTAGGTGTATGATGTCATCAATTGGCTCCTCCCTAAAGCAAGCCCTTCTCTGTCACCCTTCTTGAGTTTAATAATGACAACAATTAACAAAATACAAAGAATTGAATGAGGTCACAGAGTAAAGTGGGTAGTCAGAGGACTTGACCCCTGCTGACCATTAGAAAGAATGCACGTCGATGATGGTTCTGCATCATAAACCTTCTCATATCCAGAAGCTATGGCAGCTTTTTATATACAGTCTATAGATTAAAGACAGGAAACAGTAGGCTTCTGTGTGAAAAGCTAAAAAAATCAGCCAGCTAGCATCTATAAAGCTCTATAAAGCTATAGCTGCAATAATATTATTCCTAACCAGCTTGTATGTATGTTGTCTATTTGTCTGTCAGTATATCAGGAGAAATTACACGAAACTCGATGACGGGAAGGCAAAGAAAGAACTTCCACGAGGTCACCAGTGAATCACTACATGCTGTATAGCTAGGTAGCATTTAGCCACATGGTAAACAAACTCTTACAGTTTTTCTGTTAAAGAATTTCTCTTGAGCAATGCCAAGTGAGTCAAAAGAATGCACGCAAAGGTGTAATTGTAAACCATACAGGTCAAAACTCTCAGCGCTAACACTCTCTTTGCAAGAAAGCAAAGTATATGTATTTTCCAAGATGTTTAAATATTCCACTGAAGCCATTTTTAATCACGTATGCTCGGTTAAAGGCGTAAAACCAAACAAAAAGGAGCTTCTCGGCATCTAACAAAACCATTTCAGACTCTGAAAATCTCCTCTCCACCGAGTCATTGTTATCGCTCTTTATCACAAGTGAATGCCACACAATAAGATCAGATACATAAGGAAGGCATATTTTATACACTATCGGAGATGGAGGCATTTAGACTGCCGGCTTTGCGTGGTCCCTTTTTTGGCATAACGCTGCAGTCGAGCCTTGTGATGTATTTTAACTCACAAAGACACAGTCCAGCTGTCTGTGAATGACAGTGAAAAACAAGATAAAGACAAGACTGCCTCAAGATTCAGCACGCTGGGCCACCCTGAGTCCTCCCAACGGGGGCACCGGCTTGTCCTCGCTGTGCTGCATACATTATCTCCTCATTAGCATATAAAGAGCACTTCCTCCTCCACTCAGGCGTATGCTAATCTCTAATAGGATGAAATGGCCTGCTCTGGCCAATGGGAGTGGAGTGTTTATGGATCTATTAAAGGTTAGACAGCTGAACGAGAGTGGACATTGTTTAGGCCTGCCAGCAATAGAAAGGGGGAGGACTGAGAGGAGAGGAAAGAATGATTCGGGCCAGTAAAGAGTGTTTGCTCGCATAAAAATGCACCAGCACACAGGAACAAAGAGTGTACAACAAATCACATTTAACTGCAGGGCAAGAATGAAACAGCGAACGCGGGATTACAGCACCAAATCACATCGCTGGCTCGCGTCAGTAACACACCAGTATACTCAATATGTTTTGAAAGAGCCAAAGCCTCGTAATCCGCATTGAGGCTCGGCTCTTCTTAGAAAGGAGTTACGTGTAGATAAACCTCATATATTAGAGCACAAAAAGCCCTGTGGAGCAAACAGAATCGGCTGCTTAGGACTGGCTCACCAGACAGCCAGACCAGACTGATCGATGTTCAGAGCTACGTGTCTCATCTTCGGATGGCATGTTTGTGCCCGGATGGCAGCGCGGCAGTTAGACGATGCACGAGAGCGGGGAAGAGACGGCGAGCTGTAGTGCTGGGAAATGACCAACGGGTGGCAGTGGTGATCTTTAAGCACAGGCGTGTGTGTGCGGGTCTCACTGGCCTCCTCTCAGCAGATGGCTCAATCATGACGGCTCTGATCTACGATCGCTCCCTCTCTCACTCTACCACTTTTCTTTCCTTCTCTCTAAACACCCCCCCACCCCATCAAAGTCCTCTTTTCTCGACTCTTTCTTTGGTTCCATCTCTTCTCTGAAGAGAAGGGGCCCTGAGTCATGTCCACACAACTGCAAAGGAGTGAAAAAACGGAAGAAAGACGGGTTAGAGAGGAAAGAGGAGAGGGAAAAGTCTTAAAGATTTTCCTGGAGGTGGTGAAAAAGCAGCACGGTGGCATCTTCCTAAAGAAAGCACAGCTCCGACACATCTTCTAGTCAAATAAAGACACACGGAGAAGACAGACACGAAGAGTAAAATAATGGAAACGCAGTAAATGAATTCGAATTAGTACTATTTCAGCGCTGTTAATACTTCACTGGAGCGTCGCTAATATACAAAGAATTAAATCTCACGCCAATAAAGCTCATTAAATCAAAAGCAGGTATCCTCTTCAGAATGAAAAGGCAAATTAAATTAATTGGAGGGAAGAGAAAAGAGCATGTGTGTGGAGAGAAACGAGGCATGAGAGCAGAAGGACAACCACAGGAGGAGGATTTGAGCGTAGATCTTGTTTGGGGAGAAAAATCGAGAGGATGCGATGGAGGTGATGAGCCAAAAGAGGAGGAGGAGTAAAAGGTGGGCTGGAGGGGAGGAGAGGAGAGCAGGTACCCTGGCAACAGTTGCTGCAGCGCCGAGCAGATGGCGCTCGGAGGAGCGGTTATGGCCGCCGCGCCTGGTCACCCTCCGCAACAACCGGGCAGACCCGAACAAACAGCGTACAGTACACGCGGGTACAAACGAGTCTCCCGTGCAGCGTTAATGTGTTCGACCAATCTTCCACTCTCTTTGTCCTCTCGTGTGAGCGTTGTTACTAATGTAAGAAAGAGCACGCTCTGTGTCTGTTTTCTCTGTCAGCCCCGTCCATCCAACTCTCTCCCCCAGACGCTTCGTTTTGGCACCTCGGACCGGCTCGAGTCAGCCCCCAAACTCTGAGCTGTTCAGCAGAAATGGGTCAGTGGATAAAGTGACTTGAAGCTTAGCTGCTAACGAATAAGAGCTCAGTCACAGGCTGAAGTTTGTAACTGAAACAGTTCCTGTAAGTCGGACGGTTTGTGGCAGAAAAACTGAGGCGGAAAGAAGAAGAAACCAAGAGTTGAATGTATTCTGGAGCATGTGTGTGTTTGTTTGTGTGTATGTAACTGTGTGTGTTGGAGACTGTCAGCTTTATTGGGTTAGCAGGCATGGAGAGCCTAGGTGATTACATTACACATGAAGTGAGCGGAAATTTGTGTGTGTGCATGTATGTGTGTGTGTGTGCGCGTGTATAAGAGAGACTGAAATATGCGTCTGCTGCATTAACTGTATTTGTGTTTATGTGAATGCATTGGTATGCAGGGACTGGCACCCAGTTTGTTCGGGTCTGATTGAGTCACTGCAGTCTGGTGCTCTATTTCAGGGTCATGATTTTCTGTGCACAGAGTGAGTACACCATATATCAGTGGCATCTGTTCAGTTTAGTCACTTCATTGTTTATTTATCTCTTTACTTATAAGAGATAATAATGCATTAATTAGTTTAGGTAAATACACTTTGGGCTACTTCATTCGGTAAAGCTGTACTGGGTTGGACCCATATTTAGCTTAAGAACGGCCTTAACTGTTTGAGACTTAGATTCAACAAGTTGCCAGAAATATTCCTCAGAGATTTTGGTCTCTGTTGCTGTAGATTTGTCTTCCGTGCATCCACGATGCAAACCTCCCGTTCCACGACATCCCATAGGTGCTCTATTGGATTGAGATCTGGTAACTGTGGAGGGCATCGAGTAAAATTTAGTTCAATTCAATTCAGTTTTATTTACATAGCGCCAATTCATAAACAGCAGTCCCTTATTGACCTTACAATAACAGAGAGAAAAACCCAACAATCAGATGATTCCCTATTGAACAAGCACTTGGCGATAGTGTGGAGGAAAAACTCCCTTTTGAAAGGAAGAAAGCTCCAGGAGGCAGCCATCTTTCCCAACTTGTTGTGTGTGAGACGAGGTAGACAGAACAATGAGTGTTCAAGAAAGCTGTTTGAGATGTTCTGAACTTTGTAACATGGCCTGTTTTTTTCTGCTGGAAGCAGCCATCAGAGGATGGGTCAACAAAAACACCCAGAGAGACCTTGGCTGTTTAAATGATGTTCACTTGGTACAAATGAGCCCAATCTTCTACTGTCCAAATCTTTTAGCCAAAGTTTCCTGTTACTGGCCCCTGGTGTAGTTTTCTGCTGCCGTAGCCCATCTGCTTCAAGGTTTGATGGATGCTCTCCTGCATACCTTTGTTGTAAAGAGTGGAGTTACTGTTGTCTTTCTATCAGAAAGTCTGACCTCGGACATCAACAAGTCATTTTCACCCAGAGAACCGCAGCTGTGTTACGTGCCAAGAGGTGTGGCTTTGCTTTTGTGTTCTATTTGTCTTTCAGGTGTCAAGCCTCCACCTATTGGCCAGTTCGAAGTTGATTGGCATGTGTCTATTGGCTGGTCTGGGCCCAGTTGGCCAATCACACGCCGAGGATTACTACAAATGAGCAGCTCCCTGGCCAGCTGGTGGCTGCTGGCTTCTGCTATGACAAACATTTGCGAACAGGCTTCTTTGTATTATGTGTGGTGGGAGGCTGGACAGGTAAGCTGGGGTACCCTATACACTGATTGCAGGTTTTAAACTGTTAGACACACTAGGTTATGCGGTTGATGCCACTTTTGTATGTTTTCACTGACCTTTTGTTGAGCAGCTAGGTAGCCGTTTTGTTTTGCATTTTTCTTTTAGTTAGGCCCTGGGAGCTCTCGACCTCTTTTTGTTTTATTACTTTCTTTGATTTGGCTCAACCGCCCAGTCCTCCTCCCCCACCTTTTTTCTTATAGATTCCAATAAATCCCCACTGATTCTTAACTGTCCTGTTGTCCTTCTTCATTGATTGTGGTTGTCCGGTGTTGCTGTCTCCTACCTGCCTTTGCCACCACCATGGTGGGGGGGACGTAACACAAGTGGCGGCTCGTCCAGGATCTGAACCCAGGACCTTTCGCACCCGAAGCGAGAATCATACGCCTTGTTTTTTTTGTTTTTTGTTTTACCATTCTCTATTAATCCTAATGATAGAAAATCCCAGTAGATCAGCAGTCTGAAGTACGTCCGTCTGGCACCAACAACCATGCATGTCACTTAAATCACCTTTTCCCCCCAACTTTTCATCTTGTCCATGTCTAATTCACTCAGTTGCTGCCATGTGATCTGATGATTACAGCAAAATAAAAAAAAGTAGAATTTTTTTTTTTTAATTTTCTATTACCATTAGTTACTTGACCCTTAACAAAAAGTCAGCACTGTGTGTAACACATTACGGTAATCACATTACATTTTTCTACATGGCAGTAATGTAAGATATTTCTGCCCTAAATTCAATAATCACAAGACAGATGCAATTATGGCTCCTCAGTCACCTACAAGACAAGTAGATACAAAACCCCTCCAAACATGCAATTTTCTTTCCTCGTGCTGCAATCATCCGACTTCAGTTTGTGTGCAGGTTGGAGGGAAATGGCGTCACAGTCAACAGTTTTTAAGGAATTTAGATATGAACAGTAGCTTAACTGTAATTGCACGAAAGGGAAAGAACACAATAGCAAACTGTATCCTGTCTAAATATCACTGCTGCTAACACAAAATCAACTCTTTGTGAGCATCTGCATAAAAGGTGATAAAGAACTCAAAATGACTTTAACGCTGAGCGCATGCAGACTCCAGCCAAGCAGCCAGAGCCTGTAGGGTCTACCTTACAATATAAAGCGACTGTTGTTGTGATTTGGCGCTATATAAATAAAATTAAACTGAATCATCTCCACCAGGTAACAAAACAGGTAACCTCTTGGGCTTTTTATTTGATTTTTTTACCGACTTTGCTGTCGGCTTTGCGTGTCATCATTAGGACTGGGATTTGCATTGGTATGCTAACATGTTTGTATTGTTTTATGTGACAGGCCATGTTACAGTAGCAGTAGTGAAAAATTACCTTCTTGACAGAGTACTTAAGTAATGTAAGCATGATATTTTCTAAAAGTAATTGATGTGTACTGCATTATTTTGAGCAACGACCCCCCACACTGGTGAAAATTGGACACTGTGACAGCAGAAGCTGAAGGAAGGCAGGCAAAGCTTTCGATTCATCAGCTGATTAACCCTCCAACCCTGGCCTGTGGTCACGAAATGTGAGATATGCCCGCAAAAATAAGGTTGGGCATACAAGCAGCTAAAATGGGTTTTCTCCACAGGGTGGCTGGGCTCAGCCTTAGGCCTTGATCATACTCTGTTACGGACACGGATGGCTGGAGATCCAATGGCTAAGTAGTTATTCCTGTTATATTTCTTTAAAGTCCACTGCCTGGGGCGCATGCCTAGTCGGTGCATTGTAATATAAATTCTCTACAGATGAGTTTGCGCAATCATTGAAACAGGCAAGCAGGTGGACATCCGCATGGACCCTCGTGTTCACTGTTCATGAAATTTACCCCACTTGGACCCGAGTGGACATGAAAAGTATAACTGAGGCTTTAGTGATAAGGTGAAAAGCTCTGAGAGCTGGAAGGGCTCAGGTTAGAGTTTCCTTCCTGGGAGACAGGTGAGGTGGTTCAGGCATTTGATCAGAGTGTTGCCTGGATGGGTCTCTGTGGAGTTTCTGGGTACATGCAACTTGGAGGGGAAGGGAAGACCCAGAACCTGCGGGACAGATTATATATTTCATCTGGCTTGGAACACTTTGGGATCCCCGGGAAGAACTGCTAAGTGTTGCTGTGAACAGGACATCTGGAATACCCTGTTTGCCTCGCTACAACCATGACCTGACTTTGGGAAAGTAGAAGATAATGGATCCATCCATTTTCTATCTCTTATCTGGGTTCAGCTCACAGGAGGGCAGCAGTCGAAGCAGAGAAGCTCAGGCGACCTCTTCCGGGGGGATACCAAGGTGTTCCCAAGCTAACCGAGGGATCTGTTCCACTCAGTGAGCACTGGTCTGCCCCAGGGACTCCTCCCGATAGGACATGAGCGAAGCGCCTAGCCTAGGAGACGGTCCATCCTAGACAAAAATGGACTCCCCCTAAACGCGCCGCAGTGGCTTGGTCCACTTCCTGTAATTCTCTAAACCCCTTATTTAGCTAAAGTAAGCTAAGCTACACAACTACTTCTACCATTGAGTAGAATAAAACATATTGACAGTTGTAACAATTCTGCACTTTCTCAGCTTCATTACTGAAACATCTGCTGCCATATTGTTAAGCGGCAGCCATGCCTCCGAATGCAGGAAATTTGCTCATGAGCTAACAGGACTAGCCCCCCCTCAATTCTACACCATTTAGAAAATACTGGAAATAACCCTGTTGGCATGAACATCCACTCTCCAGCTGAGATAAAAATCCCATCTGCGACCACACAGCAGTGAGATTAACGGCTGCACTTGCTACACTGAAATAACACACACACCTAAACACATGCACCCACACTGAAAAAGCAAAGAAAAAAGGGACAGATTACTACAGCACTACTACAAGTTTATGCAAAAGAAACACACACACACTCACACACAACCTATAAGAGCATCGGCGCCTGGCAGCCGAGCGCTGGGTGTCTGCGTGCTCTCCAGAGTGGCTCACATCTGTCACCCGCTTGTGTAAGAGGGAGGGAGGGGGAGGGTGTGAAGAGGAGAGAGGAGATGCAAAGCGAGGGTTGGGTGGATAAGGAGATGCTTCATTAGTCTGTTACAGAGGCTACAGCTGCAATCAGACTGAGACAGTGAGCAGGAAATGTATCGGTTTTTTCCCCCCAAGTCTCTATTCAGATGAGCAGAAGATCTGCAGCAGGTGAAGGTTTATGGGCAAATCCAAGCCGTGTCCCTGGTTACCGTAGCCAGCTGAAGGTCACAGAAGGCGCCTTCGCAGCCAGGGCTCATCCATGCCTGAATGTCCTTGGGATTCATGCTGGCTGACCTTAAACTGTGACCCCCTCCCGTGACGCATGAGAGGTGTGGCAAAATATGCAAATCAAAAGCACTGCATCGTGAAGAATGAGGTGGCAATGTGACTGCCAAATGTGCCTGTTTGCTGGAGTGGAGTTTGTTATATTCAAAGGTTTCAGCCTGAATGAATGGAGATGGAGACAGCAGCTACAGACGCATGAGGGATTATATTTCAAAAGCTGTGATATGGATGGCAGAAGACACCGTATGCTCACATACAGGTTATAGCACACAATTTCCTTTGTGTTGTCAACCCCCAAATTCCCACAATATGCGAAAACATGGGGACAGAAGACAGAATTTTCCTTTAATTTGAAAGCCAGAGTTTGTTTTTGAGGATAAAAACAATAATTATGTTATTTAGTCTATAATCCACTGTTTTCATTTTCCCACTCTTTGTCTTAAACTTGACTGTCATTTGGCTTTTTATTACCCATCATCAATTGCCATTCATCAGTACTAAAACATTGTTACTTTTTATATAATTCAAACATAATTAAGAGTAATTAACTCTAATTAAGTGCAATTAAGTCTAATGAAACCAATGCAGAGTGAGGAAAGTCACATATGAGACTAATAAACAACAGGAAAAGATAAAGATGGAAACAGAATTGGACAGAGGATGATTACTGCATATAAAACTGGACATAGCAACCATGACATGACCCGATAGTTTCTGGACTCTGCATGTTGAAACCTCAGTGTTTTTAATAACTGCAGTGTTTATTTTTTTTGGAGTCAGAAGTCACCATATTTGGACAACAGGTGGGAATGCTAAGCTGCTGCATCAGCTAATGCTCGGTATACAAGAATTTCTGCTAATTAGCGCTAAGCAGTAAACTATTAAAATACTAGAATCGAATTCAACTAAAAGAAAAACCTCTTGGAAGCGCTGTACCGGACCACAGGCCAAACTATTTCTGAGGAACCCATTAAAAATGCTCCAAAAGGCACTGAAAGTGCAACCAAGGCAGAAAGCTCTGGTTCCAGCTGATTCTCAAAGCTGCTGTGGCTTGTTCAGAGAAAAGATTTCCTTTGGCCTCTGTGCTCTAATTCGATGTGAGTTTTTCCAAATATTCCACGTTCCAGCCTCCCAAACCTCTTGAATTGTTCTGAAGGAGCGAATTAGCTTCAGAAGCCTAAACAGTTTTTTGATTTCAGGCTATAAACACGTTTATTTCTGTTGTAAAGTTAGGCATGTCAACACATGAATCTGTAGGGAGTGACTGTGTTTGCGTGTAGCCTCGTGTGGCCGTTAGCGGAACTGCACTTTTTGACACCTGTACATCGATTTCTGCATCAATAAAATCTTCTATAAAGGTCGTCTTTAGCTTGTCGTCAAACAGACAGCTTTCTATGCTTTTAAATATGTGTTTAACACAAAGATATGAAGTCAGTGACTCGGTGAAGAAAGTATTTGATTAAAAATAAAAGATGGTGCACTGCAGCTTATGGTTAAACACAAGCTTTATGCATGTTATGCAGCTCCTGCTGAGTGATTCACATGCATATACATAATCACACATACACACTAACACCAAGCAGATGGTGAAGGCAGACCTTACAGTGTTGAACTATCCCCACAGCTTCCAAGGTAAAGAAGACATCTCTTCATCACACACAGAGTCACGTTTCCATCGCTTCAGAGGGCATTACATCGCTTTACACGAATTTCCTGGAAGCTTAAACTGGCCCAAAAACAAGTCTTCATCCTAAAACATGAAGGTTTGCTCCCACAGGGAAAAATAAAACCGAATATGTAAACACATTTGCCCCCCAAATACAAATATGCACGGAGCAATAAGGACAGATCAAAGTTTCTTAGCCACATATTTTTCACATGTAGAACAACACATAAACCCACTAACCCAGCCCGGCCCCCCTCAAACACACACAGGCACACACACTTGTAGACTTACTCAGTTTCTCCCAGAAGAGAGTTATATTTAAACTGCTGGAGAGGAGTTTTGCTCCCCACAGAGGTCTGTTTAATCTCTAACATCTCTCTACTTTAAACCCTAACTGGCCTATTTCGGAATCTTTTGAATCTACGCACACTCACCCTCATGCACACATAATTTACAGATCAATGTCAAAGTGAAACACACTCAACCTTCCATTTTCCTTTTTTTCCCCCCTTCATAAAATTCACCTCACAGGCTCAAAAACAATCGGCTGGGTTAACAGGGTTTCTTGGGGATCATCCTTTAACCATAACTGAAGCGACATGATGCCATGCAGCGACGCTGTGAAATGCATGTAGGCATGCAGGAGTGGATCAGTTTGACTAAATGAGTCCCTGCAGCATGAACGCTGTTTGGAGGCTCTGTGTTTAACCGAGGGATTTCTGTGCAGACACAGGATGCCACCCACAGACAGCAGCAAGCCTGGAATGTCACTTCACGCTCGTTTGCAGTCGTGTAGCGTGAAATTCTTTAAACTATGATCTCTGCAAAAAAAACCAACGAAAAACTGTATTGATTCACATTTATTATTACAGTTAAAAATGAGAACATTATATGCATTATATGAACACTTTAGACTGAAACTCTTATTCCCGTGAAGTTCGGATGCCAGGGTTTCCACTAGAGTGTCGGAAAACCTCTAAAAATGTAGCACATTTTAAGATGTTTCTTTAAGCTACTGTCAGGTTAGCCAGTGTGTGAGTTTAGCTTACTGTTACCCTAAAATGTTGTATAAAAACTGCCTGTTAAAGGAAGAAGAGGTTGAAAAAATACGAAAGAACCAGGTTATTGAATTAATTACAGTTTTTTCCTCAGACTGCACAACTGTTCTGATAGAAATCCTGTGTGGCGATTTAAAACAGGCAGCATGTGGAACCCAAAATGTACAAAGGCGGGAATCTGAGTCTGGTCCCAGATAAACTTCCATGCATAAGCTTTTTTAATCTAATCATACAGTCCAAAGCAAACACGAAAACATCCAGCGCCTACACTGTAAGCCCCCAAAGTATTCCTCACTGCCCCCTGAGGCCAGGACAGCAGACCGGATTGCACTTTCAATTCAGTTTTATTTACACAGAGCTAATTCACAACAACAAATGCATCAAGGCGCTTTATACTGCAAGGTAAAAGCCCTGCAATATTAGAGATAAAGCACAGAAAAATCAGATGACCCGCTGTGACTATCACTTTATGGTGACAACAGGGAAGAAGAACTCCCTTTTAACAGAAAAAGACCTCCAGTCGGACCAGAGGAGGGGCAGCCATCTACTGTGACCAGCAGGAGCTGAGGGGAAAGAAAGGAGAGACAAAAAGATGAGCATAGAAAGACAAGGACAAAGTAGGAGAGAAAAGACAAAGATGAAGCAGGAGTACAAAGACAGGAGTAAAGGAGAAATGCTCAGTGCATCATGGGAAGTCCCTCAGCAGCCAGACCAATAGAAGCGTAACTAAAGGACGGTTTGGGCTATCAAATCCATCCATCTTATAGGTACAGAGGCTGTCACTGAGCACACCCCTCATTGCAAAAACACTCTCAGATGGCAGAATCCTCCCCGAGCGTCACAAAAATGTGGAAAAGAATGTGACAAAGAGCCCACAGAGTCCCATCAGCCCAATCTCACGGAGTGCCTGGAGGACCAGAAGAAACCCGACCCATCGAACACATCTGCACTGATCTCCAGCCGAGGCCCTGGTGTCAGACAACAGAGGACACTCGTGTAGCTCAGAGCTGCTGTGGTAACACAAACGAGGCCTACACAGTATTTGGCAGGTGGTTTTAGTGTTGTGGCTGACTGGTGTACCTTTAAAAAGGACCTAAACAGCTAAAACCATCGACGCGAAGGAGTTCCTGCTGCTCGCGGCTCCGCGGTTAGACAGCGTCGGTTCAAACCCAGGCCAGGACTCCCTCACGTCTTCCTCCCTGAGCTTAGGGTGATTATAAATTTCCTGTTAATCATCTCTAATCAATTAAGCGTCTGGTTCAACACTATTAATCACTAATGTTTGTTGAACCCTGTAAAGCATTTCACAAGCTAATCTAATGACCTCCTTCTTATGAATACCTTTATTACCACCTCTTTATCATCCTGATGCTTTATATAAGGTGAATAAACGGTCACGGACGGCTGAACATGACGAGCGGCGGGAGGACAGAAGACGGGTGTAAATCACGTCTGCGACAACGCGGCAGGAAGAGAAGAAGAAGAGGAGGAGAGCGGAGGGATGAGATCATTGGTGGCCGGGGAGTGATTGAGGCGAGCAGGCGAGTGTACCACCCTGAGAGGGACCAGGTGCTACAGTAAATCACCTTGGAAACGGTCGCCATGGAGACCTTAAAGACAAAACGGGGAGGCAGACGAGAGGGAAGCTGGGATCTGACGGTGTGTGTGTGTGTGAGTGATTGAGCGATGTCAGCGCGTGTGTGTTATGAGAGAGAAGACTGATGTGTTCCTGTGTAATCTAATCATGGCGGCTGAGAATGGAACATCTGAGGGACGACGTGGAGCTGCAGCAGGCGGACCGCTCTGTCTCTTCTTTTCACTCGTCTATATCACGACATGCGTTGTGCACACACGCGCTCGCAAACACGAGCGTGCGTCTCAAAGGCGTGCGGCTACGTGTGATATCGCCACGGCGACTGCTCCGTCTCTTCCCTGAGAGAATTCCCAACTAGAGGTTTTGAATTATTCACAGCTGTGATCAGTGCTATTACACGGCTGTTAACGGAGGTGAAGATACGTTCCACGCATCCGTCCATCCTCCCTTCTCCGTCTACCTCCCCTCCCCTCTCCTCCCCCTCGTTGTGACAGTAAACTGCCTTTTTATCCGTACGGCATCCTCCATCTCTCACTCAACAGCCTCCTCTTCAATTTCCTCCTCTGCTGTCACACCAGCTCTGTCTTCCATTCTCTCAATCTCTTCTTCATCTGATTGCTTTTCCACTTTTTTTTCCTTCACTCCTCCACCCCATGCCACCATTTCCTCCCTCCCCCTTGTTCTCCATCCACCCCTTCAGCTCCATCCATCTTCCCATTTATTCCTCCGCCCTGCTTTGTTTGCACCCTTCTCGCCCGCCTCGTTCTTTCACGCTTTCATTTGTTTTTCTACCTGTTTCACATTTGTTTTTCTTCATCCACGCTCATCCATCTTTATTCCCACTGTTGCTCATTTAGCGGCTGTATCCGTCCCTCCCCCCCCCCACCTCAGCGGCCATCATTCACCTCCCTCGTCTCCACCCTCTCCTCCCTTTCACCATTTACCGTTTTTCACTCTCTTCTCCTGTTTTCTTTGACTCCATCTTTACTGAGCGGCCGTGTAACCTCCACCTCTCTTTGTCTCTCTCTCCATCTACCTCTCTAAATCTATCTCTGCCTCTGTCATAGCCCCCTCATTATGCCTTCTCCACCCATCTCTCTCTCTTTCTCCCTCTCTCCAGAGAAGCCATTAGGTGCTGCTGTAAGGCTATCACTCTTCTGCGCTCTCCCTCTCTTTTCACTCTTTTTCACTCTGCTTTAGTCTCAGGGCAATGGGTTCCCCTTCCCTCCTTCCCTCTGTCATTCTTCCTCAGTTTCTCCTTCTCTCTCCCTTCCTGTGTTTCTTCAGGCGCTTTTTTCTCTCCTCCTCTCGACTTCACATCCTTCCTTCTGCTTCAATCCACTTCACCTTCCCTCCATCTTGATTCCTCCACCCCTTTAACTGCCCCCACCTTCTATCCTACCATATTCCAGTGAGATCGTCTTCTGTAGCTGTGGGCTTATAGGCAATCTATACTGTGCTGTCTGTGGCTGCTACGCTTACACCTACAGTTATGTACGTGCACTAAATCTCTCCATCGGTTCAATTCTTAGCATATATTTCTATAGTAGGAATCAGCTGCAACACCGAAGAAGCGATGAATCAGGCCAACAACTAAATATTACTTTCTCTAATAACGGAGATCTTATAATGATGTCTTCAAATCCACTGTTGCAGCCAACCAAGAGTCCAAACCAACCCATATATGTACCCTGTTTATATGACTGTGTCATATTTTACTTTATCTGAACAGCTGGGGAGGAGTAATATGCAAAGTAAGAAGGAAAACTGTAATGTTTGATTGTGAAGGAGAAGATTACAAGCTCATAAACATGAATGTAAATTCAGAGGTCTGTAGCTGCTGTTCCATCTCCCTGTTTAAGCTCAGTGTAAAAATGCAAACTGAGATATTGGATTATGGGACTACTGTGACAGCAAACTGGAAGGATGTTAGCCAACCATGCGGTGAAATAAACAGTTTAAACGAGAGTCTGTTTACGTGATTTATTGGTGTGAAAGGCACGCTTTTTAAATATATTTCGAGAAATGGCTTCGGTGATGTGCCATGTGGAGCTGTGGTTAATGCCTCGTTAAAGCATGCTAGTCTAGTGGAAGCTGTGAGGAATTTGAGAATAATTACAGCCATAGACTCTATAAAAGATGGACGAAGCTTCCATTTTCCCCTTTAAAAGTGAAAATACACAGAATGTGAAAAACTGTGAAAAACACAGAAGTGCCGCAAACCTGCATGCTTTTTAATGGCCACCAGGGGGCGAACCCAGTCGCTGTGGAAAGATTGCAGCCCTGTTTAAATCTATGATAAAAGAGGCCTCGGCCCTGACCTCAGTAAACACTTTTCAGATGAATTCACTCAGTTTGGGTCACATTAAGTACAACTTCGAGTCAATGATATAAATTTCACTGGCTAATGACTTGTTCGCTCAGCACAAGGGTTCACGGGGAAGGAAATATATTAGCATATACCAATGATGCGACCCATTGGTTTGTCAAGTCCCACTATGCCTCGATCTGCAGTTTTGGCATTTGAAAAGTGTGACGAGTGAGGGGTGGATCCAATTGTGAAACAGCACTTTCATTAGCTAATGCCTTAGAACAAGCTGATTCAAATGGCGGCCCGCGGGCCACATGCGGCCCAGAAGCAACCTGCGAGTGGCCGCATGTGGTCCTGGCAGAAACACAGAGAAAAGGCAAAAAATTAATTAATTTAAAAAAATAAAAAAATTAAAAATTCCTACAGCGTAGTGTAGACTGTGAATGCAACACTCCTAGTAGCCTAGCAATATTTAACCCACAATGCTATCATTGTAATGTATGATGCGACAACAGCATGTCTTTCTCAGTCCAAAAGCGCAAAACTGACAATTAAAACCTTCAGTTTAACCCTGCCTGGACTGACAAATACTTATTCATTTTACCGCCAAATCCAAATGCCAAACCTATGTGTTTAATTTGCAGTGAGTGTGTTGCGGTACTTACGAAGGCACCGCAATGACAAACACCAGACTTCCTGCACAAACTTTCCAGAGCAATCTCAGGAGAGGGCTGCAAAAGTACAGTTTAATTGCGAGTTTAATAATCTTACAACCAGATTTGTACTACCATGAGGGTCCTGTACAGCCCAAGAGAGCTGCAGCAGCTTCCCTTCTTGTTTGCTGGATCTTGGCGAAGAAGAGAAAGCCTTTCACAGATTCTGAAACAGTGAAATACTATTAAAAACGTACCCCTGTCAGACAGTTCAAATATTCATAGAGTTGAAGTTTTGGCTTCAGAGGAGTTTGAAATGCTGTTAGATGACCTGAAGAAAACTGATGTAATGTCAGAATGGCAGAAGGTGGGTTCACAGACAGAACTGATAATGCACAGTTGTGCATATATGTCCGGTTTTTGGATGGCAAATTGCTCGGTTTACTACCGTTAGAGGGACACACAGCTGGCGAAATAATGTTTGAGAAGATTTCAGGGTTTTTTTGAGGAAAATGGTCTGATATGAAGCGTGACGGATATACTAGTGATGGATGGGGTCCATCCATGGGAGGAAAAGTGAGTGGTCAGCAAAATATATATTTTAATTTGAAAAGGAATTATCAAAATGTTTTTTTGTTATTATTTGAAATGTGCAAAAAAAAAAAAAAAAAGTTTGGTTATAGCTTCCTTTTTTTAAATGGACCTTTTGGTGTGCATTTGTGAGAGGCCACCAGATTTACAGGGGAAAAAAGAATAAAAAATTACTTGTTTTTCAATACAGTTGTGTGGGTTTGAAATTGATCACAATCTGCTGCTTACCGGCTGCAAAAAAATATCTGGCCCAGATAAATTCCCCGGTTTGAAAATCTGGCCCAACTAACTTTTTAGTTGAATAGCCATGTCTTAGAACGATCGCAGTTTCCTAAAACTTAATGTTTGAACCTGAAACTAGTGAACGACCCCATAAAGTCATCAAGAAAGTGTCGGCTGAGGTAACAGAGAAAAGGGCTAAGGGGCGTTTTCCTTTTTACGCTGTAAAACCACAGGTTTGCCCCCTGGTGGTGATTAAAAAGAATGCAGATTTACATAACTGTTTGGTTTTAGCCACGCCCCCTTTTTTTAACACCATTTACGGTTAGACAACAGGATGCACTGTGTGCGACATTATGCACACTATATCAGGCTGGTGTGGAGAGTTTGGCTTAGCTGCTAGCATTAGCAGCCTTTGTTTCTTGCCTGTATATTAATGTCGAGCAGTTTTAAATCATTTTACAGCCTAGACAACCACAGTTTTTCGTTCCCTACATCAAAACACTGAAGAACCAACCTTATGAGATGCCGTCTGTCTCACTTTCCCTCTTGCTCCATATGAAGGGAGCGGGCTGCTGTCTAACAGTACATTACCAACCTTTTTAGCATGAACAAATCATTTGTTTAAATGACTACTGTTTTTGGTTACAGCTAGTGAGGGTGGCAATGTTGAATCCACTATTTTAGTAACTGTGCACATCCGTAACCAAACTAGCAACCAATGTTATTTGTCTTCTTGGTGATTTCAATCCCATTAAATGCTGCAGCTTTCCTCAAAAACATACTTTTTCAGTATGTTTCAGAGATGCAAGCAATCTGTGGATAAGATAGCCAAGAAAGCCAGATATTTAAGATAGTGTGAGCCTTTAATATATGAATTCTGGTGCTTTCCTCGCTCTGGAGAAGGGATATAATGACGAATAAATCCAATTTTCTGATCCACTTATTGTATTAGAAGAAAACATTCACAAATCTGTCTGAGCGTGCACACAAACACACAAACTACGGAGCACAACCCATCTCCCCCTCACTTTGTCTTACACATTTAGCTGCCTTTCTACATGCTGCACCTTCTGCTATCTTCATCGCCCCCAACTCTGCCCATCTTTGTATGCTATTAATCTCTCTCCTCCTCCCTTTGCTTCCTCTGCTTTACCTCTCCCTCTCGCATGCAGGGGAGACAGAGAGCGAGGGAGAGTGACCATTATCTAAGGCAGCATCTCCAATAATTCCACAGCAGCCTATTATCCACAATAGAGCCAAAATGGCCTTTGGTAATATGATGAAATCTGCCGTAAAAAGTAGAAATGGGACTAAAAGCGTCAGAGTGTAGAAAAACCTCCATTCCTCAGCTGCTTTATCACATTATTGCATTCTACTCATCTCCCTCTGCCGCCGCCCTCCCTCCCACATTCAGAGCATTACTGTGTCTTTCTCTAAATTCTCTTCATTTCACTCAGTTTGTCTCTTTCTCGCCGCGTTTAGTAAAACCCCTCCCTTCATCAGTCACACAACTCTGTCTCTTCCCATCAATTGCTTTCCCTGTCTCTTGCTCTCCCCCCCCGTCCGTCTCTTCATCGCTCGCTCTCTCGGCTCTCTATGCGGCTCTCCACGAGAGTGCGTTGATCCGTCATCAGATAACACCGTGCTCTCGAAAAAGTAGAAAATGGAAATTCCATTAAACTAAGTGTTGGTCTCAGTCTCTTCCTAATGCAGCTAAAACGCTAATCCGGCTCGCGCACGCATGCGGACGGACCGGCGTGGACGTGACCGCTCATGCACGCAAATGCAGAAGAGAAAGGACCTTGCAATCAGTAGCGTGCCACAAATAGGTGCAGGGAAAACAATTTGCAGTCATTGCTAACAGCTGCTGCTGTGAAGGCGGTTTGAGTGTATGTGTGTGCAGAGAAGGAAAAAAAAGAGAAAGAGAGATAGAACCAGTTCCCTCTCTCCTCCTTTTTCTTTTTCTCCCCTCCTCCACTGCGTTGTCCCACGGGAGGTGGAGAGGTGATGTATAGACCCTCTCATGATCGCACGACTCAGCAGAACAGATGGACAGAGAGAGGGAGAGAAGGACAGAAAGAGTTAGAGGTATACTGTAGTAGACAGAACAAAAGGGTGATGCGATGTGTGTGCAGACTGAAGGCGATGTGGAGAGCTAATATGCTGTTTTTAGTCCTCCTTAAAGCCAAGAAGAAGTGTGTAAGTGTATACACCTGCATGGTAGGATGTCTTCTTCCAACTCTGTGGCAGGAGACGTTCCCGACGGCCTGATCCCGAACAATATTGATCAAGTGAATGAAAGACGGTAGATATGTTATATGCAGATATGTAATTAATGTGGAAATGTTTCACTGTCTCTGTGGAGTCCTTTTAGAAGCAGGTCACTAAGGCCCACAACTATACCTGCAATCACATCGGCCACACTGCTTCTGTCATTTTCTTTTGTTTGTTAGCAGAACTACTCATAAACTTACGGACAGCTCTGAATTAAAATCTATAACAGTCTGGGCTTTTTGGGAGAATCATTCACCAATGTGAGAGCGCGATATTGGATATTTGGGGTCTTATCTTTGGAAACGCATCTCAGATTGAAATGAGAAAAATTGGGAGATGTCTTCTTGATGTTCTCAGGAAAATATCACAAATAAATCAAAAGCCAGATTTCCTTCTTTGTCCAGAGACTCACTTCCTGCCTGCTGAGGAGAGATTTTTTAAAAGCCTGGCGGAGGTACGGACTGTTTCAGTGGTTGTGTCGACGGCCATCGCGGCACAAAATGTGGGTGTTAGGAGTCATAGGTCAAATCTGATAAATAAAAAAGGCTGTCTTTAATAAGGGTTTCTTTTAACTTGAAAGCTATACTTCTAAATATAAGCAAAAACACATCACAGCTTCTTCACAGCTCAATTTAAGAGCCAAGAAAAGAAAAACTATCGTAAAAACGAAGTACACATTTCTACTAAAACATTAACGATCCCGCTCATAGGACCTCAAACCTCATAAACACGCTCAAGGATTCCTCAACTCTCATGTCTCTGTAAATGTTTGCAATCAAAGAGTGATTGAAGATAATGTGGGGCCATCTGTCTGAAAGCTGAACCAAAGGTTGGCCTTTCAACGCAACAGTTATGCTAAGACACATTAACCATCCTACCAAAGAACTGCTCAACAAGAAAAAAGTTTAATGGAGCCACGCCCACATCTGAACCTGACTGAAATGGAGTGGGAGGATTTAAAAGGGTCAGGAAGACCCTCAAACATCTTGGAACTGGAGGACTTTTTAAAAGAATAATAAATTAAGCTTTTCTACTTGAATTAATTTCTTCCAAAGGGGGCAAAAATAACTAGTGAACATTTTTCCACTGGAGAACATGACGTGTTTATATTTTTACATCTCACGTTTTCTCGTCCAAACACGTCCCAAAAAGTCAGCGGTCCTCAGGATGTACTTATTTTCCTCATGACTGTAGCTCATGAGATGGATTTGTGACTGTGATGACAAAGCATGAGAGGACTTACTCATCAAATATCCTCCATCTGCTTGTTTTCGTGGACGTATTACGTCTTTGAAAGTCGGCCTTTTGCAGATAATTGCAGACCTTTACTGTTAGTTTAGCTGACGCGACGTCATGGGGCTCTGGCGTTGAGGCTGCAAAGTCAGACTAAACCGAAGCGCTCTCAACACAAAACATGAGCCATGAAGTGGCAATTACCTCGGCTGTGACCAGAGACCCTTCCTCCTCCCAGCCGCCTTATCATTTTTGCAAAACTAGAGCAATCGAGGGGTGGCTAAGAGAAAAAAAGAAGGGAGGGGGGCCAATAGAAGGAGGCATAACTTATAAGGAGGAGTGGAAGGAAAGATGTTGATAAAGGAAGGGAGTAAACAGGCACTCGGAGGAGATGAAGACAAGTAGCAGAGGATGGAGGGATGTATAGGGGAAATCGTTTTTGAAGGAGCGGACTGTCGGCCAACCTGGAGGGAGAAATAGATGTGTAAACAAACAGTGGCTATACGGATAAACAAGAGTGAGCCAGGGAGAAAGAAAAGAGAGCGCGAGAGAGAGAAAAGAGGGAGGGGAGGGTGGGAGCAGAGTGGGAGGAAGGCACAGAGTGAGAAAACAAGCTCGACCATGTGTTTAAGTCAACA